>NC_056726.1:548059551-548119551 GCF_019279795.1 Protopterus annectens | reverse complement strand
AAGGAACACTGTTTGTCTCAACAAGCAATGTTCTAGTAGGCTCTGACCCCAGATAGACTGGAATTGGTCTCCATTGAAGATTCTA
Source organism: Protopterus annectens (assembly GCF_019279795.1). Classification (NCBI taxonomy): domain Eukaryota; kingdom Metazoa; phylum Chordata; order Ceratodontiformes; family Protopteridae; genus Protopterus; species Protopterus annectens. The sequence goes on along the minus strand of NC_056726.1, from coordinate 548,119,466 downwards.
GAACTGCTGAAGTAATCTGAATGTGCACATTCCCATCCTGCCCATCTTCCCTTCCTGAACCCACTCCAACTGTAGTAGGTGCCCAAGCTGATAATCAAAATTGGGTCATCTAGGTGATAGTCACATCTTTATCACTCTACAGCTATGGGACTAGCTCATATAATGACAAAAAATTGATGCAATGGTCACAGAAGGAAGGGATGAGTCCTGTGTGACATCTGATATAGCTTATATGGAGGACAGAAACAGCTCACCCAGAACGTAATGTAAATTACTGAAGCCAAGTTATTTGACTGGCTAAATGGAGTTTATTCAGTGGTGGGAAAATACAGTCCTGCACACATCTGCATCTGCCATGATGACACTGTTGGCAAGTTAAGAAACAAATACTCAGAAAGGTTATAATAGCCCCATGTACAGACTGCCAACTGTCACTGTATGCTTTTTTTTTTCAAATATATGTCTGTTAATGAACATCAGAGTGAAAAAATAACACTACAAATGCACACGCTCTCAATGCTGCCATTTCACAGATGGAAATCAACCACCAATGATAATACATACAACAGGTATGTCTGCAAGTACATTACATTGGTTAGAGATTTCCAGTGAATCACGTTAGAGCATCAGAATGTCTGCTGTAGAAGTACTACACACAATGGATTTAATAGAAAGCAAGATTTTTTTTCACACAGGATGAGTGCCTTAAAGAGATAATCACCACATGACCACAGGTGAAAGTGAATTTATGCACCACCAGTTTTTTTTCACATTAGATCATAGACACAGCATGGCAACAACGTAAATGAATGAAGAACTGGTGTGGAAGGCAACCACAATAACTCCTCGGCTTGGACACAGTGCAAAAAGTTTATTGTACATAAAATAAGAAAACCAGGTTAAGCGCTTTCATCTGACACATGCAGACTTCTTCAGAACAAAGACATACAGCTGCTTTCATTTTATATTCATTGTGGCGCCAAAAAAACACTTCACAAACAATAATGATTTAAAGGTGCATGCAAAAAACATGTATACATAAAACATGTCCTATCTTAAAAAATCCGATCTTAAAAAGGAATTGCTCCAATATGTTAAGCATATTTTTTTCACATTCACATGCCCTCTTTAGTAACCCATGATAGTGATCAGTAAATCAAACTTAACACCGAATGCAGTAGTGGTCATCACGCTAAAAATCCAAGGTTATACACTGTAGGGGATGGAGAACTTAAAAAAATATACATGCTCTCAGGGAAGACAGAAATGGAAAAGGACACAGATTTCTAAGTGTCCCTTGCTAAATCATATCATACAGAGGATAATAAACAACATAATTGACTCAATATATGTAGGTTATCATGGCAGTTAAGTAGCAATGGTAGTCCTCAGCCCCCTCCTACTAGTTGTAAAAGAGAAATGAGTATCAGAGTTAGAAATACATGCAGCAGGAAGTCACCAAAGGGAACTATAGAGCTGAAGAGGTGAAGTAACACACCATCACTGGATGTAAAGATTGCTTATAAAAATTTTAAAAATACCTCAGAGCATCTAAAATCACTATGGCTTCTAGGGACATAGTGGCCCCCAGATCCTCAACAGAATTCAGTTATTTCCTGCACAGTTACTGCAGTGCAGACTTAGCTTGTAAAAGTTGAAAGAGTAAGACAAATCATGTGAGAAAACACTGAAAAAAGTAATGCCATTTCATCTAATGGCTGCCCTGTCTGTGGAGTTTCCCTCTCAGAACTGTTTGTAGCATTCTTTATCAAACCTTGACTGTTTTACAGACTCTGCTTAGTTATTTCCAGATACAATTCTTACAACCTTAGATATAGTGTCGTCTTAATGTGTCTGGCAATTAGCAGATAGGATTAAGGTTCTTAGCTATTAACAATCTGATTCCTGTAGTTAAGGTTACAGGGTTTGATTCCTTCCATGTCCATTTCCCAACTGTATGGCTGTGAGTGATTCACTTAACTAGACAATCATCCTGGGTTAGCCCTGATAGAGGACACCTCATCCAATGGGCTTCCAGTTAACAAATAGATTTATAGTGGCAGTTTTATTCATCTGTCTTCTCTGTGGTCTTACTAATGCAGCTGTTAAACAACAGCATTCCCCACTGCTGATCTCTGAGCATTAAGTTGACTAAACCCATGTGCAACATGTACTGCTGCTCAGGTTAAGTGGAATTCCCTGCTTTCACCAAAGTCTTTTATTGTGCATATCGGTATAATATAAACAGAAATATGCAATTAAAATACAGTGGAATAGTTTACTGGGAATCTGGTATGAACTCGCCATCACTCTAGGTTGCCTAAGCTAATTAAATACAGCTAGCCCGCTCATATAGCCGTGTCTTGGGTACATATGATCTTTAGGTGAGTCCCTCCTCATGGTGACACTGTTTCTTCCTAGTGGTAGTATCAACTAAGAGTTCCCGGATTTTAATTTGAGAAAACCGGGTGATTGGTGTCACCAGATGGCTCATTTATTTAGTATTTCCTTCCATAGTCCACATACAATGCCTAAACAGTAGGCAAGCACCACTATTCTCTTGTCCCCCCCTCCTCTGCCCAGCGCTCATCCCTGCCTGGAGCCCCTCTCCCTCGAGCGGACTCCACAGACTCAGACCTGAGGCACACTTGTTTCTCAGCAAGTTGGACAACTGTTACTTTTTGGTTCCTATAGATTCTTTAAGTTCCGTCTTTTCCCACCCTCCTCCCTCACCACTGGGAGGTTCCTTCTGGTAGTGAAAACACGCTAGGAAACCCTCTCCAGCTAACCTCCCTGTAGGTCCTGGCCACCTGGTAGTTCTTAGCTCATCCTAACTCTTGCTCCTCGGGCTCCGAGTCTCATTTAGCTATCCACAGTTGCTAGATACATGCACCACCACTCCTATCAGGGTCAGACCCTCCCCGCTAGGCAGCGAGCTTACTCCTCAAACTCTTAGGTCGGTTTCCATCGGGAGATCTGTTTCTCTAGCTCTTGGACATTACGCCAATCATTACAGTTTTAATGTTGTGGTCTTCTAGTGTGAGTTTTTCACTACTTTTTCTATATATTTGTTTTCTAGGGTTCTATTCTGTCTTTTTCTTCTATTTATAGTTTGATATCTGTTCCTGCCTTCAATTCTTATGAGGTGCGGCAATGTATTTTTCATTAGCCCTGAAATTAAGATTAGGGAGCCACAATTAAGCTCTTCTCTTACACTAGGTGCCAGCACTGAAGTTTTAACAGACATTTAGCATAGACTTAACAAACCTCTAAACACGTGGAAAACTTTCCATGAGTTACGGCACCACATTCATTAACATTTTTTGCATTTACACTTATGTATAATTTTGGAAAACCAGGGTTTTATTAGGTACACACAGATACATTGGAAAACCTAGGGATTGATCAGACCATGCTCCATTCTAAAAGTGTTCAAACTTTCCGGACTTTTAAAGTGCTTTATCAGGAATTAATGATTTTAGGACAGCAATGTAACTAACAAAATACACATGGACTTCCCCCTAAAATGGCAGACACCCACCATCTTGTTCACCACTAAAGAGTTCCTCCCTGAAGAAGAGATTCATCAAAAGCATTGGATACCAAACTCTAAGTATTTATCAAGAAGATCCCAGGGACTGATTTATCAAAATGGACATAACTTAAAGGACATGGGAAGTGAACAACATGTATTGTTGTTTGTAACAGTATTTGTGTTTAGTTCAATGTAATTATTCACATAAGTTCTAGTGTTAGCTTTATGTCAATGACTTCTTGTACCCATCTTTTGAGTCTATGATTTTAACAATAAAATATAACACACGCAGATCAATTGTGCTTAGCTAAATTCTGTAACGAGGTAATCACTCCCACCAGACAGGGGCTCTCAATAAAGGCTACGCCCAAGCCAAGCCCCCTACCCGGTGATTGGGTAACAGGAGAGGCACACCCTCCACAGTGTGTATAAAAGCAAGCTATTAACTTGGTATACATTCACTCAGAACAATGCACGGAGGAACTCAATATTGATAAGCCTGGGAAATAAAGGACTCCTATCCGACCTGAACTGATGTCGTCATCTCCTTTATTCCAGCAGAACTATACACAGAGATAGCCTACTAACTAGACATCTCACTGGTTTTATTTTGGTATGGTTTAATTGCTTTTGTTTTGTGTGTTTATGCTTTAAGGGCTTTCCCACTGAGCCAGTGGGGAAACCAGCCAACTAAGGGGGACTTTTTGAAGGTTCTACTAAGAACCCACTGAGATTCACAGTCCTTTTCAGGACTACAAAGGTTCTTATAAGGACCCACTGGGTTCAGCTTTGACCACAAGGGAACATATATACAACCTAGGAAAAGGTCCCACTCAAAGCCCTTCTAACGGCTACAAAGGTCCTTGTCAGGACCCACCCAGATTTGACGCCACCAGGGGTAGTACAGGAATCTGAACTAGGACCACACACAAGGACGGTCAGCCTTGACCAAAAGAGAGTGGCCAGGCCTCAAAAGGTCCTGCAATATCCAAAGCCCTTTTTAGGACTACAAAGGTGTTTATTAGGACCCCTCAAGCACTGAGGAGCTAATCCAGAGATCAGACAGTGGTCCAACCTAGGATCCCTAAGGACCCTATTGAAGGCCATGTGTTATAGGTTACTCTGAAATCTATTAAGGTCCTTTTAAGAACCCCCAGTCTGTCTAAGGACACCACCGGACTTCACTAAGATCCCTACGACCCTTTTAAGGACCCCATTAATTTTCTCATTTAGGACTCCCACGGTCCTAGGCTAGGACCCAAACACAACTGCCCTTCTAAGGACCCAGGCATTACCTTGGGACTCCATCAGACCTGCAGCCCCTCCCCCCCCCCTTCTGGGAAGGTCTCAAAACAGTCCTGTTAAGGACTCACACCAGTCCTTTTGAGGACTTTGACTGTCATTTATATAACCTGGGAACTACAAGATAAAGTCCTTATTAGGACTACCACTCAAACCTTCTGGCAGCAACATCTTTACCTACAAGAGTGTTTCTCCTTTAGGTTACCTATACCCACTCCAGAGAGGGTAGGCTACACTCTTGGAGTAGTAGGATTCTCACATGGTTTGTGGTTCAAAGATATCGCCAACACACCAATTGTCAACCTTGAAATGGAAAAGAGGTAGCAAACAATGACGCACCCCAGGGAAGGACACAGGGACACACTCCACAAACTAGAAGAGGAACTGAAAGACTTCATATGCCTCAAATGGGATCACTTCTGCCTAACGCAATGCAAAAACAGAGGAGTGATCCCTAAGGGCTTAACCCTGAACAAAAAATGCTAGTTAAAAATTGCCCAGAGCAACTCCAAGAAGTCTGGAAAGAAACCCTGAATACGGCCAGCTTCAAACTGATGCACTTACTAATAGCGCACAATCAGACAGAACAAACAAATAAGGCAGCCTACATTAAGGAGCTTGAGAAGATATGCCCGGACTCCAGCAAAACTCAAGCAGCATTTGATGAAATTATGGGGAGGTTTACCACCTTAGAAAATAAAATCAAAGCCAGGAAAACCAATAAACTGGCAAGGGACCTGAGGCCAAAAAAACAGTATCACAGGGGCCCACAACAGCTTTTTCCAGGGGGCTGGGCACTCAGGGAAACAGCATCAATGACTACTATGTCCCCAGTAGGAGGACCACAGGAGACACCCACCACCTCGGGAGAGGGAGCATCCAGAACCACAACAGCTCCACTGGACTCAGCACCAGGAGTCCACACTTCAACAGAGACTCAAGTCCAGACCCCCATGAACACCAGAAGGACCAGTTACAGGACGCCAGCAGCACTCACCAGCTCCATGCCACCAGGATCTCACACCAAAGAGACCCACCACCCCCCAAGGTTAACCTCCCCAGTCCCACATCTAGAGAAGTGGGACAAAACATGGAGGGGGGACCTGGGGATATCTTTGGCAGCCCCTACTCCCCACAGGACAAAAAAGGAGGAACACCAAAACAACTGCCCAGAATTGTGGAACTACTCCATCAAGCCACTAATTGAGATGGAGAGAAAGGTATTTGGAATGTATTTTCTGTACTTGTTAAGCGCCTGTTTGTTTCCAAGGAGTGCATCATATAACTGATTTGTTTGCAGTTAAAAACATTCTGTAGAGTCTCCTTGCTCCTTTATCTGTTTAAAAACTTTCATTTTGTGGCTCACTGCTGTGATTAACATTTCTGTAGTGTTTTCTGTCTAAAAGAGTGTAGGCTACTAGCTTCAGTATTGTCCCAGCTCAGATCTGCTGTCTTTGAGCCTGTTTGTTTTTGCAGTGATTGTTCTAAGCACATGATCAGGCCATCTTGAATTAGCAGAAGCGTTTCTTTACCTTCATAGCAGGATTGTGTCGATTGGCTGCTGGCTAGTGGGGGTTGAGTGGTCTAGGGCTTGGAGTAAGCAATCATTTGTTCTTTTGAGCTTTTTTTTTAAAGTTGTCTAAGGCTGTATCTTCTGGTATTTAAGCCCTAACTTTGAGAGGATTTGTCTATACACACTGAGCCGAGTGGAGGGGAGGCATTGACTACAACTCTAATCTGAGATATACAACAATAAGTATCCTATTTTTTGGCTTATTTATACTGGTTATTGCTTCTAGAAATTTATATATAGCACGTTTTACTGCCTGCTGAATACTTTTTACTGTATTTTATTGCTAGTAACTAATCTGCATGGTTAAACTAAAACTGTCTGCCTTATAGGGCCTGAGAAATAAGTTTTTTTACTGTCACACTGTTTGTAAAGCTTTATAGTTAGATTCGCTGTGTGAAAGGTATTTTCTGTACTTGTTAAGCACCTATTTGTTTGTTCTGATTTCCTGCCAAGGAGTGGGGTGTACTTGGTGGCTTTGCAGTTGCCTGCCCCTACTCTAAATTTGATATGAAACACTCCTCTCAGTCTAGGGTCATTAGCTCAATCTACCTAATACAGAGAGAACATCTGAGAAGGCCAACCCACTTAGTTTCTTTCCTTCTGTTCCTCCTTTCTTACAAAAAAAATTGCTTGAATCTCCTTGTGTCCTGACTGTGCTTCTCAAACATTTTGGAAATATAGAGTATATTTTAGTGCATTTATTAAAACTGTATTTGCCTTGATATTGCTACAACTCAAGTGCTCTAGGTTGCACTGCATCTGAATTGCTTTAGTGTGTTTTAGCTGCTTTTCTGTATATATAGACTTTTCTGTATATGTAGACTAGCTACTTATTCTAATGTATTACTGCCTCTTAAATCATTTTTCAGTAGTGCGCTTAGCTTGCTTCATTCAAAAAGTTATAAACTGCTAATTTTGTAGAGTTTTAATTGCATTTACTGTTTAGGGCTACACACACAAGTGTGTTAGCCTTTTCTGTGTTTATTTACTGTATTATTGCATTGTTTAGCCTGATTTAACCAAAAAAACCCGAAAAACAAAAAAATACTATCTTGTTTGCTCATTTCCCACCTTTCCTAGCTAGTATAGTCTAGATCCCAGGCTTTGCTGGTTTCAGGACTTTATTTTCTGTGTTCAGAGCTATCCAGACCTTGCTGTGGTAGAGGGAAGTTCTACTGCTTACCAGTGGAAGTGGTGGCCATTGTACTGCCAAACACTAGAAGAGTGGTTTCTAGCTCTGAAATTGTAATTTTATTAGCCATTTTGGGCTGATTTCTATCCCTTTCAACTTTCTGGCTTAAAAATGCATGTGCTTGTGCATTTTTTTGCATCGTGCAGCACCGCGGGGCTACGGTTAAACTATTCCAGGTGCCAGAAAGTCAGCTCTTCAAATTCTTCCTTAGAACTAGCTGGTTTCTCAGTATTAGCACTAAAAATCTGAACCCCTGTGACTAGCACTTGCTCTAGAACCTGCTGGAAAGCACTAGGAAGCCTTAAACTGATACAAACACTCAACTCTCCTTGTTAATAAGGAGAAATTAATCGTAGGCACTAAACAGCCTATAGTTCCTATAGTTGCAAAGTACCTTGCAAAGGTAAGGGAAAACAGCTCTTGTACTTTACAAAGAAAGCACCTAAACAGGCATGTCCAAGGGTCAGCTTCCGGTGATTTCTCCTGTCCAACTGGTGAATCTGGGCATACTGGCGCAATGCAGCAATTGCCTCATGTACACAGACAACCCTCTCCTCCTACCACCCAACACTACAACCTGTGAGAGATGCACTTACATAACCAAACTGGAAGCAAAGCTCTCTCCAGCCAAGATTGTGCTAGACAGTCAAGAGGAGAAGGTTAACACCTGCACTACACCTCAAGCAATACATAGCCCGTCAAAACCCATACCATCAACACCCACACATAGCAACACTAAACCCACATATGCGGAGGCCCTTAACATTAACCTGCCCAAGCAACAAGGACCTCTGAAGCTGAAACGCAAACAAACACCAGTCACAACCAAAGTGACACACAGCTCACAACACCAGCACGCCACCCAACAATGGCCCCTAAGGCAAGACAACATATCCAACACTTTAGTCATAGGTGACTCTATAGTCAGGCACACTGATGTCCCACTCACAAGGCTGAGCAAGGAGAAAATTACAGTCAGCTGCCTGTTGGGTGCCAGGATCCGCCACATAACACATGCACTCAAGTCACTCCACAACAAGTACAAGTACGACTCTGTCATTGTCCATGTTGGAGTGAATGACTTGAGATGTACCTCCCTGGACTACATGGAAAGAGACATGGAAGAGCTCTCGGATCATGTCGCCCAGGCAGGTATGACCCTAGCCCTGAGTAGCATCCTGTCTTTGCCCAGAATAATACCACAGTATAAGAAAAAAATTATCGGCTTCCAACAACTGACTAAGCTTCTGGTGTCATTCAAAGGGGATCCAGTATCTGTCTGCCTGGGACGACATGATCGACAAACCACAATGCTTTGCCAGAGATGGTCTGCACCTGTCACACTGGGATTCAGGTTACTGGCTAAAGCTCTTGCCACCCCTATAGTGCCTTTTTTAGGCAAGGTTCAAAAGACAAAACCACCACCATAACAGATACAAGCATGCAAAATCTGAAGGTAATGCTACTCAATGCTAGAAGTCTAAACCTCAAAATGCACTCTCTCGAGGCACTCCTAAAAATGGAGAACATCGATATCTGTGCAGTAACTGAGACCTGGTTCAAGACTCCAGAGAGCACCCCATCAATACCAGGCTACAACTATTACCACACTTTTCAGCCACCAAACCAAGACCGAAACACTAAAGGTGGAGGAGTGTCCATATCCACCAAGCATATTCACACCTCCGGGCTAGTTGCCCAACACAATGCATCTGAAATTCTCCAGGAGCAACTAACACTAGGTAAGACTGCAATCCAAATTGTAGCTTGCTACAGATCCCCCACCATGCCTCAAGATTCTCACTACACCTTTATAAACATACTGGAAAATATTATGATACAACCAAACTCCCTAACACTGGGTGATTTCAACTACCCTGCATTAACTGGGAAAACTACTCGGGTACCAACACCTTTTCCCAACGGTTCTTGGAATTCATAAATTCCAGTGCCCTGGATCAACTAATTCATTGTCTCACCAGGGGCTCCAATATCCTAGACTTGGTCATTACCAACATGGGAGATAGATGCTCCACACCAGTGGTCACACCCTCATTGGTCAGGTCTGACCATAAGCAAATCACCCTTGACATCCACATCCCACCCCCAGTAAGGACACCTCCGTAAAAAACTTCTCCAAAGTCAACTTCATGCTACTTAAGTCAGGAGTGACAAACTTCATGGCACCCATGCAGACGGGAGCTGAAAGTTCGACTGCTGAATCCTACACTAAGGCACTGTACGAGCACATCCACTCGTGCATGAATTGTGCCGTCCCAAATAGAACCAAGACGCTCTCCACCAAAAAATGGAAGCCAATCTGGTGGTTCCCTGCCATAAATAAACTATACAACAGAAGGAAGAAACTGTTGCAGAAAAGAGGAAAATCCCAGGATGCAAAAAACTCCATTACCAGCCTCAGTAAGAAGCTGAGATCCCTCATAAAATCCTCCAAAGCTAGTTACGAAAATAAAATTGGCAAAGATTCCAAAGACAACCGCAAGGCATTCTGTAGTTATGTCAAGAATCTAAACGACAATGCTCAGATCTGCTCTGAGCTACAACAGAAAGGCATTAAATATACTGATCCAAATGATATTGCCAATATCCTGGCAGACCGATTTAGTGCCAACTTCACCCCCCCTCTCACCCACTAAAGGGCCTATCTTAATACCAAAAGATTGCCAAATTCCAGTAATCATGGCCACACAGGTAGAAACCACACTCTCCAAAGCTAAGAATACAGCATCCATGGGACTAGATGACATCCTGGGCTTTATACAACATGAACTACAAAATGAACTGGCACCTCACCTAAGTGTCATGTTTAATCATAGCCTCACTTCAGGCTTCGTACCCACTGAGTGGCGCACAGCTACAGTTCTCCCACTCCACAAAGGGGGATCCACCTTGGATCCCATCAGTCTGACGAGCCTGATCTGCAAGGGCATGGAATGCATTATCATGGAACTTATAAACAAAGACATTGGCAACCTTCAAACACTGGACCCCACCCAGTTTGGGTTTGTGAAGGGCCGATCTTGTCTCATGAACCTGACTGACTTCTTCGAATCAGTCTCCAGAGGTATGGATGAGGGTAAGGTGGTCCACACAGCCTACCTGGACCTTGCCAAGGCCTTTGACACCATCCCCCACTCTGAAATGATAGATAAACTTACTAAGCTGGGCATAAATCCCTAGGTCACTCAATGGATTGCCAACTGGCTAACTGACATAACCCAGACTGTAAAAGTAGAAGACTCCAAATCCAGCTCCAGACAAGTGACAAGTGGAGTACCTCAGGGTTCAGTCCTGGGACCGCTCTTATTCAGCATCTTCTTCTCTGCAGTACTGGCCAACACTAAGGGACTCTGGCTAACAAATTTCGCACATGACTGCAAACTGGGAGCCATTATTGAATCCCCCAATGATGTGGATATTCTACAAAAAGGCCTTACAGAAACAGATGCTTGGTGCCAGAGCCATGGGCTCAAGCTTAATGCCAAGAAATGTATAGTTATCCCCTTTGGGAAAAAACATGTACCGATGAATTACCACATAGGTGGCAGTACACTAAACACCAAAAGTGTGATGAGAGACTTAGGGACACAGGTAAACAGTGGTCTCACCTTCAATAACAACATTGCCACAACAGTCAGGAAATCCTTCTATGTGGCACACCTCATTACTAAGGGTTTTTCATCCAGAAAAAAGGAGGTCATTGTCCCACTGTACTCATCCCTCATTAGAACAATTCTAGAGTACAATGCCCCAGTTGATATGTACCTCACAAGACATCTGCAACAGCTGGAAAGGCCACAGAAATACCTCACTAAAAGAATCACAGGCCTAAAGCAGATGCCCTATGCTGACCGTCTAAAAAAAACTCCAGCTATACTCTGTGGTATAACGTCTACTCAGAGCCATTCTCTGCTTAACATACAAGGCCATGTCAAACCTTGAGCTGTTGGACATGCTCCACTTAAAGAAATCCCAATCCCTCAGAGCCACAAGCTCCAGGGACCTAAACCTTGTCATCACAATGAACAAAACATGCTGGAAGGATAGGTTCCTGACCCAGAGACTCTCCATACTCTGGAACAGATTGCCCATACATGTCAAGTAGAGCACCTCCTTGGCCTTCTTCAAAAGGAATCCTGACGATTGGATGGGAGATAGGAAATTCACCCCAGGGATCATGTCAGTCACCCTGCTAGACAGGGGTCCTGGGAAGTAAATACTATGGGAAGAAATATCCAGGAAATTGTTTGCATAGGCTTGCACACGTCCTAGGGCCGATAGCCTAGTACCAACCTATGAAAGGGGTTTAACTTTCATCCCCTCCAGGAGAGCAAGCTTAACCCAAACAATAATTGACGTAAGGCTCTTCAGCAGAAAATTACAACTGAAACTCTTCTTTCACCAAAATGGAAAGAACAACACGGACCTGAACAGCCATGCTCAAAGGGAGGTCACATGGAAAAAAAATTAGCAACTTTTGCCCTCCCCCTAACAAAGTGATCTCGGATATTAGAAAAATTCTCAAAAAAACAAAACAGAGGCTCTATAATATCAACAGACCCGAGATGGAAGCCCTCAAAGTTCTAAGTCAGGATAGTTCCAGAAGGATCATGAAGGCGAACAAAGGGGGAGGTATCCTGATTACAGACACCACAACATACACCTCCAAAATCACCGCCATGTTGGACAACAGGGACTTCTATAAACCCTCAAACTTAAATCAAGCAAAGACCACCTACGAGAATCTGGACAACACCCTGAACGAGATGTATGATGAGGAGATCATAAGCGCCAACATAAACGATTTTCTAAAGGTACAGTATACGAGAATGCCCCATTTTTTTGGAATCCCCAAACCACACAAAAATTTGCAAGACCCTCCATACAGGCTGTAAGATTATGCTCAACAAGATATTAAGGTTTAATGTAACTTTGCTACAAATATGCAACATAAACAAGGAATAAAATAAAGCTTGCTTAAATGCAGAAGCAGAGTTTAGTAATATGTGATTAGCATCCATACTAAATGACTGTGGCTTAAAAAAAATAAGGAACTTGCATATGAGTGTATTACACACACATCAAGAAAGCTGACTTCTTATAGACATGACAAGAATGTAATTCGCTTTCTTTAAAGAACTGACAACAGGACATGTTTTTCTAAGAAAGTTTAAGAATATGCTTTTCTAATCCACAAGGCATTTCCTTGAAGACAGTTTACTTATCAGCATTTGCACAAGAACAGATGTGTCAGCATTTGCGTCATCAAAGCAGTATCTTTCCAAAACCAAGAGGGAGTGTTTAACTAAAAATTTATATAAAGTCTATATTAAATCTAGTTATGTTAGGGGTACTGGTAGGAACTCATTTTGTCCTGAGGTAAATGTTATATCTCTCACATCATCTGTACTCTATGAGAAGTAAAGTAGAACATTTTCTGAAGCTGTAACAGAAGTATGTGTGGTTTATTATAAAATGTTATTGGTTACTGCTCTTAAAGACAGGTGCTGCAAAGTATATTCTCTCATCAGTGTATACTCTGCAAGTCTCTGTATGCAACAGACTGTGAATGCAACTATAACCAGACTTTGATTTCAGCAGAATCCAGCCGGCAAGACTGAGTGTCTTAAGAAGACTTCAAATCCATCACAGTAAGCATCAGAGTAACAGCACAGTGCTGTAGCACCATACAATTAAATTTTCACCGGCCAGTGGTAGCAAGTAGGGGTTCCATCCCAGAACCCACATCCAACTACCCAGACTTTACTCTGAAACCTCTGGGAGCCAACAACCAATCCTATATTTTGGACTCAATGGACTTCCTAAACAAGATCAAGAACCTGAGTCTGAAAGAGGATTCCATCTTGGTGACAATCGACGTGGAAGCTTTGTACTCTGTACTACCCTACGATTACTGTATCTGAATACCACCATAGAAGCCTACAACAAGGACTTTGCGGCCCTGCCAGGGGAGACAGAGAAACTCAGCGGCTACTCTCCCTGGTCCTGAAGAACAATTTCTTCTGATTTAACGACAAGATCTACAGACAGACCAGGGGGATAGCCATGGGGGCAGCCATGGCATCTAGCCTGGCAAATACAGCTTTAAGAAAGTGGGAAATGGACCACATTTATAGCTCCCCTTTTTCCACAAGATGAAATGCTATTATCAATTTACTGATGACATTTTTCTGATCTGGGAACACAGCAGACAGGACCTGGAGGATTTTTCTCACTTACACCACCACCAACACTAGCTCCCTCAGATTTACATCAAAAAACAGCCAGGAAAGGTTGAATTCCTAGACCTCCTACTGACCAAAGATCTGGGGAAGGGGTGCTTAGACCACGATTTGCACAGGAAAACCACCAGGGTGAATTTCTTACTACATGCTAGGAGCATGCACCCCTTCAAGCTGAAAAAAAAACGTCATAAAATCTCAAGAACTGAAAATAAGCAGGGTTACTAAGGATCTTGACAATTTTCTCCGTAACATCCATGAACTGGAAAAAGACTTCCTGGCAAGGGGCTATTCCAGCGGACTCATCCGGCTGGTTCTAGACCCCATCACTGAGCACAGAAAAACAATACCTACAAGGTCCATCAGAGCACCAGGATCAAAGACCATTACAACAAGGAGCACCAATTAACCTACATCTTGGAGTACTCTATGGATTTTAGAGACATACAGGACATTATCAAAAGAAAATGGCCTATCATCATGGGAAACCACCTCTTCAGATGCATCTTCCCGGACACCCCCAAACTCACCATTAAAAAATGCCCCAGCATCAGGGACCATCTGGAGAGAAGTCACAAAGTGGGCACCACTCAGAAAGGCACTTACCCATGCAGTGACCCTCCCTGTCACCAATGCCAATTCACCAGCAAAAAGGATGCTTTCTACTGCCCCACCAATAAGAAAGAATATAAAGCCAAGACCACTGGATGCTGCATGACCACCGGGGTAGTATACAGGGCACAATGCACTAAATGTATGGTGCTCTATGTAGGAAAAACAGTCAATATGCTAAAAACAAGGGCAGCAAAGCACCTTTTCGACAACAGACATGGAAACACCACTAACACACTGGCCGTACATGCCAAGGAAAAAACGGATCACAGGAATTTCCGTTTTACATATTGGATCAACTGGAAAAAGAAACATTCTCCGGTGACCACAATTCACACCTGGAAAGCAAATAACACAGGTGGCAAATTGAACTGGCAGCATGTAAACACCCAGGAATTAACACCACAGAGTCTATCATCCCTATACTAAACCTCAGGACCCTGAACCATGGACAATTCGGATAAAGTTACCCACCTTTCCCATCTAGACTCAACAGGATAAGCGCCCCACTGGGGCATTTCATTTCTAACCACTTACAGTTTTGGCCTTGAACGTTCATACATGGAAGTTAACCCAAGAGATGAGGTGCTTAAGCCCAGAAAATACCTGCAAGATTAGAGAACCAGGTTTTATGTGGAAGGTTGTTTTTAGAATGTTGTAAACATCACAGCATCTATTTTTCATAAATTACATACAGGTCCAATAATACCTGCAAGACTAGAGAACTAAGCGGTCACCCACAGAATGATTCTTGTCGGACGATAGGTTCTAGTTATGACACTCGAGTGTTTAGTTAATAATGTTGGTAATAGCATCACTATGAATTTGGGTCTGTTGGTTTTTTAAAGTTGCAATATTCTAATTTTTTTAATTTCTCAATGTTTCCTTCTTTAGTTTTTAACTTTTACTGGGAATCTGGTATGAACTCGCCACCACTCTTGGTAGCCTAACCTAATTAAAGTCAGCTAGTCCGCTTATAAAGCCATGTCTCAGGTGTGTACGATCTTTAGATGAGTCCCTCCTCATTGTGACACGGTTTCTTCCTAGCGGCAGAATCAACTAAGAGTTCCTGGATTTTAATTTGAGAAAACCAGGCAATCGGTGTCACTGGAAGGCTCATTTATTTAGTATTTCCTTCCATAGTCCACACGCAATACCTAAACCGTAGGCAAGCACAACTATTTTCTTGCCCCCCCTCCTCTGCCGAGCCCTCATCCCCGCCTGGAGCCCCTCTCCCTGGAGTGGACTCCACAGACTCAGACCTGAGGCACACTAGTTTCTCAGCAAGTTGGGCAACTGTCGCTTTTTGGCTCCTCTAGATTCTTTAAGTTACATCTTTTCCCATCCCCCTCCCTTCACCACCGGGAGGTTCCTTCTAGTGAAAACATGCTAGAAAACCCTCTCCAGCTAATCTCCCCATAGGTCCTGGCCAACTGGTAGTTCTTAGCTCACCCTAGCTCTTGATCCTTGGGCTCCTAGCCTTATTTGGTCACCCACAGTTGCTAGATACATGCACCACCACTCCTACCAGAGGCGGACCCTCCCCACTAGGCAGGGAGCTTACTCTTCACATGCTTAGGTTGGTTTCCAGTGGGAGATCTGGTTCCCTAGCTCTTGGGCATTACGCCAAACATTACAGTTTTAATGTTGTGGTCTTCTAGTGTGAGTTTTTCACTACTTTTTCTATATATTTGTTCCCTAAGGTTCTATTCTGTGTTTTTCTTCGATTTCTAGTTTGATATATGTTTGTGCCTTCAATTCTTATGAGGTGCAGCTATGTATTTTTCATTAGGTCCGAAATTAAGATCAGGGAGCCACAACTAGTCTCTATTGTAACAGTAGGTGCCAGCACTGAAGTTTTAACGGACACTTAGCATCAACTTAACGAACCTTTAAACAAGCAGAAAACGTTCCATGAGTTATGGCACCGCATTCATTTACATTTTTTTGCATTTACACTTATGTATCATTTTGGAAAAGTAGGGTTTTATTAGGTACACACAGATGCACTGGAAAACCTAGGGATTGATCAGACCAGGCTCCATTCTAAAAACTTTCAAACTTTCAGGACTTAAGTGTTTTATCAGGCATCAATGATTTTAGGATAGCGATGTAACGAGTCTATATTAGAACATCAAAGTTTCAGAACTTCGAATGTTCTAATATCGACCCCTATTCAGCAAAAGTTGAAAACATCTAAAATTTAGAATAGGGAAAAAATTTGCTGTTCCAAAACACATACACACAACACAAGCACACCAAACAAACAGCAATCCACACACATACACCTAAAATCTTACATCCAATCCTACACTAAACTGTACATACACCACTATCTACCCACTTCCAACCCGGAATTAATGGACATGCTCCACCTCAAAAAATCCAAATCCACCAAAACCACTAGAGCAAACGACTTAAACCTTAGCACGGATATAAATAGGACGTGCTGGAGGGATAGATTTATCACTCAGAGACTCCCTATGCTGTGGAATAAAATCCCGGTCCATGTGAGGCAGAGCACCTCGCTGACTCTGTTCAAGAGAAATCTTGACCTGTGGATGGGAGATCGTAGGTTTACCCCGGGGAATCATTTCTGTGTCACTGCTGGACAGAGGCACACCAAACTAATGGGCACACTATTTTTTCATATAAGGGGTGGCGTAAGCCACAAAAATTTGGGCTAGGCTTATAAATGCCTTAGGGCAGATAGCCTAGTATAAACCTATGAACCTATGAACTTACCTTAACCCAAACTCTAACCCTAAGTTCCATCACTATCGCGCACACACATCTCCCGCGCCCTAACCCTAACTCACCTACCCCGCCCTAACCCTCACGTTCACACATTCGCACACTTACCTGACCCGCGCCCTAACCCTAACTCACCTAACCTGCCCTAACCCTCATATCCACACAATCGCACACTTACCTGAACCTGACCCGCAACTTTCCACCACAGTGCTGAAAATAGCAAAGCAACAGGAACAGACAACCCAATTCTTTCCCTAGGAAAGAATTCGGTTTTCTGTAACTTCGCTATTTTCAGCTTTCGCTGAATAGGGGTCGATATTAGAACATTCGAAGTTCTGAAACTTCAATGTTCTAATATAGACCTGATGTAGCTGTCAAAAAACACGTGGACTACCCCCTAAAATGGCACACCCACCATCTTGTTCACCACTAAAGAGTTCCTACCTGAAGAAAAGATTCATCCAAAGCATTGGATACCACACTATGAGTATTTATCAAGCAGATCCCAGGAACTGACTTATCAAAATGGACATAACTTAAAGGACATGGGAACTGAACAATATGTATTGTTGTTTGTAACAGTATTTGTGTTTAGTTCAATGTAATTATTCACATGAGTTCTAGTGTTAGCTTTATGTCTGTGACTTCTTGTACTCATCTTTTGAGTCTATGATCATAACAATGAAATATAACACACACAGATAAATTCTATTTAGCTAAATTCTGTAATGAGGTAACCACTCACACCGGACAGGGGCTCTCAAAGGCTATGCCCAAGCCAAGCCTCCTACCTGGTGATTGGTTAATTGGAGTGGCACACCCTCCACAATGTGTATAAAAGCAAGCTATTAACTGGTGTACATTCACTAAGAACTATGCTCGGAGGAACTCAAGACTGATAAGCCTGAGAAATAAAGGACTCCTATCTGACCAGAACTGGCGTCATTGTCTCCTTTATTCCAGCAGAACTATACACAGAGATAGCCTACTAACTAGGGATCTCACTGGTCTTATTTTTGGTATGGTTTAATTGTTTTTGTTTTGTGTGTTTATGCTTTAAGGGCTTTCCCACTGAGCCAGTGGGGAAATCAGCCAACTAAGGGGGAATTTTTGAAGATTATTTTAAGAACCCACTGAGATTCACAGTCCTTTTTAGGACTACACAGGTTCTTATAAGGACCCACCGGGCTCAGCCTTGACCACAAGGGAGCATATATACAACCTAACAAAAGGTCCCACTTGAAGCCCTTCTAAGGGCTACAAAGATACTTGTGAGGACCCAGACAGATTTGATGCCGCCAGAGGTGGTACAGAAGTCCAGACTAGGACCACACACAATGACGCTCAGCCTTGACCAAAAGGGAGCAGCCAGACCTCAAAAGGTCCCGCAATATCCAAAGTCCTTTTAAGGACTACAAAGGTGCTTATTAGGACCTCTCAAGCACTGAGGAGCTAATTCAGAAATCAGACAGTGGTCCAACCTAGGACCCCTAAGGACCCTATTGAAAGCCATGTGTTGAAGGCTACTCTGAAATCCATTAATGTCCTTTTAAGGACCCCCAGTCCATCTAAGGACACCACTGGACTTCATTAAGATCCCTACAGCCCTTTTAAGGACCCCATTAGTTTTCTCATTTAGGACTCTCATGGTCCTAGGCTAGGGCCCACACACAATGGTCCTTCTGAGGACCCAGGCATTATCTTGGGACTCCATCAGACCCACAGACCCCCCCCCCTTTCTGGGAAGGTCTCAAACCAGTCCTTTTAAGGACTTTGATGGTCATTCCTATAACCTGGGAACTACAAGACAAAGTCCTTATTAGGACTACCACTCGAACCTTCTGGCAGCACCATCTTCAGCTACAAGAGTGTTTCTCCTTTAAGTTACTTATACCCACCCCAGAGAGGGTAGGCTATGCTCTTGGAGTAGTAGGATTCTCACACTTCAAAACAATGGAATCATTTGGAAATCAGTGAAACTTGACAGACTATCAAAAATAATGGTATTTTAATCAAAACCATAGCAGTGAAGATTGGGGGACTGATTCGTAGGAATGTAACATCAAATTTCCATCCTAAGATAACAGAACTATTTGCATCATATATCATATCAATGATCAAACATAATTCCATCTTCTGTGATTTCTTTCATCTACTTACATTAAAAAGCGTTCAAAGAAAGATTACGAGAAGGATTAAAATCTATAAAAATGTCTTATTCAGAACATCTTGAATTTTTTTAGATTACACTCGACCAGTTACAGATTAATGAGGGCAAGCTTCATTTAATTTACATGGTATCTGATGAATGACAGAGAATTCCATTAGGTATAAAAGTATATAATGAGAAATCATTAAGATGCAGTAATCTCATCCACAAACTAGACAGAAGCAATAATGTTGGGAGACCAAAGTTTGTATCTCAGTTAGTCATTGTAATGTAGAATAAAGTGGAATAAATTACCACTGTCTGCAGATAGTAGGAGCACCTTTAACTGCAGTTGTCTGATTATTTAATGTGTGCCAGTAAATTACACATCTGCAGTTATGTTTGCAGTGTGTGTGTGTGTGTGTGGGGGGGGGTAATGTTTAATCACTGTGGGGCCTTTTTTTTTTGGCAGATTCAGTTGGGACAAAGGAGGAAATGAGGCCGTGATCACCTCAGTCTGCATCAGCTACTGCCACTGGTACTGGATCACTAGTGACAATCCGATCCGAGGAGGAAGTGACCTGAAAGAGTCAGCGCTCCTCTCTGTGTCTGCTTCTGGGGGTTGAAGGATTCTTTCTTGACAGTGGGCTGAAGGAGTCTCTGTCAATTTCCGACCATCAGTTGTGGAGGCTTGTGGCTGTCAAGATGCTCTAGCAAGTGGATCCCCACCTCAGCAGTTTTCAGACTTCTGGCCCAACTGCTGGAGTCATACAAGCTGTAGGTCTGACCTGTCAGGCCACCATGGGACCAGTGAGCCAATAACATCAACCATCCAGGTGAATGATACCTGGGTTTATTGCCATCTACCTGCTCTGGCATCTAACCATGTCAAGGCCACAGTGTATCTTTAGCTTGTTGTTTGTCCCCTCACATGTCCCCATTATCTTTTCATTGTCCAAATCTACTCATTACCATGTGTCCACCCTCTGTATGCCTGTGCAAGCTTCTGTCCTCCTCATCTTTTGTATGTATACTGTCCCTGTCTGTCCACCTGTGTCTATCTGACCTTCTTAATTGTGCATCTTCATCTATCTCATTCCCAGCCATCTTGCAGTGTTTTCATCACTATTTATTTTATTTAATTTATTTAATAATTGTTCACTGGGAAAGTCCGACTTGGAATGAAGCCAATTTTCAGAAGAAGCCCAGGGAGAAACACTCCAGTCGCATGTCTTTATAACGTGGGAGGAGACCGCAGCAGCCGGAGAAAACACACATGAATGCAGGGAGGGCATGCAGACTCCGTACAGAAGGCACTCCAGCCAAGAATCAAACCGGATAACCTGTTGCTGTCAGGCGACAAAGCTACCCCTGCATGGTCTATTTTGTTAAATTGCAGAAATTAAAAAAAAAAAAAAAAAAAGAATGTTGCCACACTTCTAGAAAATAAAACTAAATTTTTCTACTTTTATTTTGCAATACATACAAGATGTACAGTTTGGTGTAACACTTAGATGTGTCTGCTGTCATACCCAATAGAAAATGTGCTTATCGCAAAACGATGAAGAACATGATTTTTTACTTACCACATTAAAATTCTAATTACAGTGTTTGAAGGTATAAAATATTTCCTGATTTATAAAGGTTCTAACAAAGGTTACAATACACAGGTCTACAATTCTGACCTTTAACACACATTATATACCAAACTTCAAAGATCACAATACAATAATTCCCCAAAATCTTTCTCCTCATTCATTCCAGTATGGTATGATGTAGTTCACTTCAGCACCTACACATTACCTTAAATGCATGCAGCTAAAATTGCAAGTAACCATACATACAATGAAGACTTCAGAGATGACAAGAAATGAGCAGTTATTCCACACGTGGATGGCAAAGTAAAGGGAAGACCATAAGGATTAAAAAAGCCTCTTTGATTACAGGCAACATATATGTGTGTCAAGGTACTAAGCAAAACAATGAACAAAAATCAAATCAATATACACACTGTATCCGTATTTCACTTTACTGTTTGATGCTATTCCTCAAAGAAGGCCTAATAAGGAAACACTGGATATGAAGGCCGGTGCAAAAAAAACAGGCAGCCAAGATCCTGGTTGCAGGATTCTAGGTAGCAGTCTGATGTACAGGCCTGATGAAATGAGGGCTTCAGGCCTTAGCATTCCAAAGAGGACTGTTTCATATCATAGGTTCATACTAGGCTATCTGCCCTAGGGCATTTATAAGCCTAGCCAGAGTGTGTTTGGCTTTCGCCACCCATTTTAAATGAATTTTGCTATGCCCTTTTTCGAGTTTAGTATACTGTGCCTCTGTCTAACAGTGAAGCTACTCAAGGGTAAAAGGCTAAAGATTTCCTGTACACTTGGCTGATGGCTCTGAGAAATAACGGAAACACAAGAATGAAAACAGAACATCAACAGATGAGTAAAGTCAGACTGGATGGATAAGTGTAAGCAAATCTCTAAGTAAAATACAGAAAGTCAGTCACTATGAGCATGGAAAGGTCAATACAGAGGTGGTGGTGATGACCGTCTCCAGAATACTAGTAAGATCTTATCAACACTCTAACATCCAAATTTTGAGACCGTAGCCGAGGAAGGACAAGGACAGCAAAGGCACCTGAAAGAAAAGGTACAAAATGAGGCAATAGCTACAAAAAGCTGCACAACAGCGGCAAAACAACCTTTGCATGGAGATTCCCTAAAGGAAAAGTCACAGTGAGGTAGTATACAAGACAAGACATAGGAAAAAAATATACAAGACAAGCACAACAACAACAACAAAAATATCTGAAAGGTAAAGAATCAGTGCCAAGAAGATAAAAAATCATTTGCATAGTCTGGTATACGTCTGAAGCAGGTTCTCCAAAGATGTTTCATACATAAACCTGCAGAGCAACAGAAATGTTTGCCATCCTCTAAATGGAACCAGCAGCAAATGGAAGAGTAAAAAGGCTGCAGATGAGAAGAAGCAAGCATCTGTCAATGCCAAATGTCAACTTATAAAACTTAATTTTAGTGCTAAGAGAGACAGCTGGGCTTCTTTTGGGAAAAGAAAAAGTGACAGAATAGTAAAGCAGTTATGAATGGGCATGTAAAAAGCACACATGAAAGATGTTTTTAAGTTCCAAAGTCACCTTTATTTTATTCTAACCTGCTGTTCTATGAACTAGACTGTGGCTATAAAAGGTCTATGAACCAAACAACTTAAATGGTTATTAAAGAAACTAACAAATACAATGCAGAGTATTCAATTCTGCCGCAGTTCAAAAAAGAAGCAACAGATAAATCAATTCAACAGCAGAAGAATAAACTTAATAGAAAATAAGTAATGCACATAAAACAAAATAGAAAATTATCCATCACTGCAAGGCATATGCAACAAAAGAACTAACACAAAACTAAATAAATGAAGAGACATTGTTCTGTAGCACTATCTGTAAGACACTGTTAAGGACTACATATTAAACCCCACTCCAATCAATGAATAACTATTAAGTCTTTTAATAAAATCACAAAAGAAAATCACCCAAATGTGTGGAAGAACAGCTGTCAAAGTCTGGATAACAAATTACATTCTTTATAACAGCATCTCCAGTCTGACAACATACCACAAAATCATTTAAAGTGAAGTTTCTACCCCAAACTTCATATCTTTGCTTTAACCATTAGATTGAGGTCTTAAAGTGCACCTTCTTAAATTATGCATACATAATGTGTCAGGTGGGCAGTTAAAATGCCAGAGAGAGAGTTTGTGGGTGTGTGTGTGCATGTTTGGTCTTAGAACACAGATAAAATTATGGTCTACAAATATTTATTTGAAATGCAACAGGTTATGCAAGACAGGTAGCAGGTGAACAGTTTAGAACAAATCAAGGGATTCCAAACATTAGGAGAGAGTGAGTCATCCAACAAAACACAAGAAAAAGGCAGTTAAACTACAAGAAACAAATAAAGCTTGAGTGTATTTTTAAAGGAAAACTACCAGAAGGCAGGATAAACTTTCTGGCACATGTGAAACTGCCTAAGAAGTGCCTTAAATGCAAGACTGACACAACCCACAAATTCAATTAGATTTGCATCTGACAGATACAGTCATGCTAGGAATAGACCATTCTACATGTGAGCATCATGAGCACTTGTTAAAGAACCACATGACAATGGTATTTTCTAGAATTATTAGTATGTTGTAAACATTGGGGGTTAGTACTGATGATGTGATGTGTCAAGTTGCAAGTCGCCAGACAGAGTGGGGAATTTAAAGGCAATTTTCCGAATAAATAATGTGAATGAGGAATTTAGGAAATGTAAACAGCCTGTGGAATTTAGACATGAGCGAATACTTGAATAATACAGAAACCAAATAACTGCAGAAATAAAGGACTATCATATTTCAAGGAGAATTACTGCAGAAAATAAATAATGGAAGAGGCATGTTTGCATGATTAAATATCTTACCGAGGGGTATCAGAAAAATAAACTTTATAAAATATTCAGAACTCTACTGACAGAGAACACTGCAGGAAATTCAGCAACTATAACTCCCCAGACCAACAGCAAACTTAATAGATAATTAGAGAGAACCGTGTATATTCAACATAACAAAAAATATTAAAGGTGAGAAAAATTTGTTCCACAGTAAAGTAAATTTAAAGGAATTTTTAAAATTAAAAAAAACTGAAAATTATGCATAAAATCATATTTCTTTATAAATGAATAGACAGGTACGTGAAATGAGGAGGCAAGATTTTCAGAAGTACAGGCAAAGGACTTTGTATAAAAAATCAATGTGTAACTGTTATTTCAGTGGAATGTGATCAGCTCAGAAGATTTCACTTTTTTACGCATCTCAATGTTACAAGACTGTGGTTGCTGCACCTTTAGTGAAGGGAAATTTCCATAAAAGGTGATGATTTCTGAGCTGGAGGTCTTTCATCCAGTTTCACATTACCATGAGTGGTTGTTGCACAAAGCAAATACTCCAAGTAATACAGAACAAGATATCTTAATCATAGCCAAAATTAGTGCATAAACTTCTTCGACAAATCTCTCACTCAGTAAACTCTTTTAAAAGAAGGAAAACAGTTCACTTATTCTAAACTACTACCGGCAGTGAGTGAAATGGGTACAATGGGATCAGTCCCCGTTAACACATTCAAAACAAATAAATAAAAGGCAATAGGGAGGGAACCACAAAAGTACAGCGAATCTAGAAAATTCAGACCAATAAACCTCAAGAAACTGGATGGCAGAAGAGCTCCACGCAGGACACCAATAAAATGTAGAAAACAAATTTATTAATACGTATTTTAACGCTGAACATACACAGAGCATTTTCTTCCGAGTATCCCCCAGACTTCATCAGAAACAAACACAATAACCTCCACATTTACATTATTTATACCAATCCCTTAATTGATAAATTGATTAATTAAAATTTTAAAGGCATAGTTGAAGGTTGGGCATCGAGCTGGCAACTCGGCACCGTAAAAATCTACTGCCAATCATTAGCAGACTGGAGTTCCGCTGTGGCGACCCCAAACCCGGAAAAGCCGAAAGAATACAACAACTGTTCATAAAAATTCATATATAGAGAGTAAACTGCTTACCTACGCAGAATAAAATAGAAATATGACAGAATATCTAAAACCATGATTAATAATAAACTTAACATATTAAATTAATAATATTCAAATGAATACATGGTAAATATTTATATAACTATTAAATAACTCCATAAATAAATATATAAAATAACATGTAATACTTCATATTAAATTAGAAATATCATTACCATGAGTGATATAAAAATACATTTATAATTTGGCTGATCTAAGCTTTAGGAGGAGTAAAATAGAGATCGTCATTTAACCCTGGGAATCTATTGGCTTCCAGTGTAATTTGACAAAAAGTTTCCCTAAACTCTAATTTAGTTTCACAGGGACCACCTCTTACTTCTTTTGGGACCATTTCAATAACAGAGAAAAAGAACTGGGCATTATTACATTCTAGTGTGTGTCTATACAGGGCATTGGTATTGTTTTTCTTTTTAACATCATTTAAGTGCTCATAAATTCTGCGCTTCAGATGCCACTCAGTTTTACCAACATAGAAGGCATCACAAGATCAGCATGTAACCACATATATTAAACCTTGTGAATTACAGCTGGAATAATTAACAATTATCCTATTCCTAGCCTCTATGCACAATTCTTCACCCTGTAATATATTTTTACACTGATTACAGGCTCCACATTTAAAAGTCCCTCTTCTTTTGTGTGTAAATACCTGCGAGAATTAGCTGCATATTCCAGTAAATTTTTAATGTTCTGGCCTTTCTTAAACACCACCTTAAGAGGCTTATTTTTGAACACTTCCAAATCTGTAAACTCAGAAAATGTTTTCCATTCCCTTTCCAATATGGATTTAACCTTGTATGCAGTCCCACTAAAATTAGTAACAAAAGCCCTGCTAAAATCTTCTTGCACGGCATTTTGTGTTATTCCTGTTGTATGTGTAAATAAACCCATACCTAAAACTGGAGTATATTTATCCTTTCTCCCTTGTATAACCTCTGTCTGCATACTATCTATAAGTTCTGTTGGGTAACCCCATTCCTTAAACATACTTTGTAGGACCAAGCATTCCTTCTGAAAGTCTTCGTCACAAGATGTCATACAGCTTATATGGACATATTGTCCCTTAATAATACTTTTTTTCTGAAATGTCGGGTGTGCACTGCCATAATTGACATAAGTATTTGAAAATGTAGGTTTCCTACAGACCACTGACTTGAACCCATATCCGATGTTGTATATTGTCACATCCAGGTAATTACATTGCTCTGTTGTCACCTGGTGTGTAAACTGGAGGAAATTTGTAGTTGATAAATAGTTCATAAATTCCTCCAATTTAATCATATATGCTACCCAAAAAATGCAGATATCATCCAGGTATCTAGTGTATAGATTCCAACTTTGTGCATAGGGACATGTATGTATAAATTTATATTCCCAAACTGACAGAATAATATCAGCATAGGTGGGGGCACAACTGGCCCCCATAGCTACCCCTTGTTCCTGCCAATAAAGTTGCCCCTCAAAAAAATAAAAAATAGTTTTCAACACTAGTTCTGCTAATTCCAGACAAAGAAAAATGTCATTTTCAGAAATATTTCCCCGCTTTCTTAATGATTCCTTAAGCCATAATAATCCTGTATCATGTGTTATAACTGAAAATAGATCCACTATATCAATGCACAAAAATACTAAACCATCCACACTATATTCAGGCTGTATTCTGCCAAGAAAATCCCAGGAATCATTAAGGATATGTGGGTGCCCCCCATATGGCTTTTAATTTCCAATCCAAAAATGTTGCTATAGGTGTTATCTTTGAACCTTCTGAGGCTACAACAGGCATAATGGGGGGGGGGGGTCATCCGCGCCCTTATGTACCTTGGGTATACCAAATATTGAAGGAACCCTGGGCGAATGATTTTGTAAATATGAGTATGTCTGAAAATCAATCACCCTCTGATCAAATAAGTCCTTGAATGCCAAGTCAATTTTCATACAGGCTATATTAATTTAATTGATGGTCTCCTGACTGTATTTGTCTACATATTGTAATAGGGAAAGCATTTTGCCCTCATATAGAATTTTATCCATGAGGACAATGCCCCCTCCTTTGTCAGGTTCCATTACACGTACTTTAGAATTAGAAAATAACTGATTCAATAGGGTACCCTCTAAGTCAAATTCTTTCTAGTGCAAACTTTTTCTTGATTTTTATATAGGTTTCTAATTTCATTTTCCAATATACTTTCCGGTTTTTTAACTGTGGGTATAATTGCGGGTTGAACACACTACTTTTCCTGGGTACTCCAACCTTAGGGGTTATTGTAGCATTTTCATTGAAAAATTGTTCCAAATTAATTTTTCTGATAAACAACTTAACATCAATAATAGTTTGTGATAAATTATCTTTTTTTCAATGGGTATATATTTAAACCCCTTCATAAACAAACTAAAAACTTCCTGTGTTACCTCTAAGGTACTATAGTTGAAACTATGGAAACCTTGCCAGCTTACAATATGTGAACCATTTTGAATACAGGCTTCATTACCCTCTTGTGTTCCTACCTGTATATCCCCCTGTTGCCCCCTCCCCTCTGTTGGAGGGGGGCTTTGAAAAAATGGTTATTATTATTATTATTTTTCTGCCTGAGTCTTTCTGACCTTCTTGGAGATATATAACCATTGTCCTGCATGTCCATTCCATTGGAATTAACTGATATATTGTTGTTCTGCCCCAATTGTTCTGATTCATGTAAAACCTGTGAATAGATTCTACCACTGTGTAAATTATTATACTGTGACCTGGGCAATGGATATTGTTTACCTTCTCCATATTTTTTCAGGTCGCAATCTAATTTTTTACATTTTCTATCTAGAATATCTTCACATTTTTTATCTATGGCAGTTCTAAGATTAAAGTATTTGTCCTGCTCATTCTGCACACCAAACAGTAAATCATTTTTAATACATGTATTCAACACATCAATATGGTCTTGTAAACTACATCTCTCTTTCATTATTACGAATTATAGCTTTTAAAATTTCTAAACCACATCTGTCAAAAATCACAAGTAGCTCTTTATGAAATTCAGATCCCACTGACACATTATTTGGGTATTTATATACCCTCAGTCCTTTAGGCACTATCCCCTGCCTTATACATTCCTCCAAATATGCATTTTCGATGCTTAGAGTCAAATTTAGTAAAAGCCTCTTGTAATTTATTAAGGCTTACTCTGTAAGTGTCCGTGTTTCCAGCGGTGACCTGTTGCGGCATGGTTTTGTGGAAAACCAGTTTCTGTTGCAGCCATTCGTTAAGTTCCTGCCGAACTGGATAGACACCCTTGGTGGTTACTTCATCTCCTAATTCATTCACTTCCTCAGCCCCTTCATGTTGCCGCAAAACCAGCGGTGTGTTGTTTCAGGACTGTTCTACCTGTCCCGTGCCGTTATTAACAGCTCTAGAATCCATTTGGCGTTCATGGCACCTGAAGTCTTCCTGGTTCCCATGCACACTTGCGTTGGTAAGCAGCATGGCTACTCCCCGCCCAATGGGAGTCAAAACCTCCATCAGCTATGTTAGCTGACTGGAAATCCTGCGCAATTCACCCATTTCCTGGCCCTGAGAAGCACTGGGGCTTTGCTGTGGTGAATTTAGCTCTTCAATGAACTCCATAAAAAGACAAAAACCACAAATGTAGTGCTAATCCAGAAAGTTCAGACCAATAAACTTCAAGAAACTGGATGGTAGAAGAGCTCCAAGCAGGACACCAATAAAATGTAGAAAACAGCTTTATTAATACGTATTTTAATGCTGAACATACACAGAGCGTTTTCATATGAGTATCCCCCAGACTTCATCAGAAACGAGCACAATAACCTCCACATTTACATTTATACTGATCCCTTAATTGATAAATTGATTAAAATTTTAAAGGCATACTGTTCATAAAAATTCATATATACAGAGTACACTGCTTACCTCAGCAGAATAAAATAGAAATATAATGCCAGAATATCTAAAACCATGATTAATAATAAACTTAAAATATTAAATTAATAATATTCTAATGAATACATGATAAATATTTATATAAATATTAAATAACTCCACAAATAAATACAATATAAATATATAAATAACATGTAATACTTCATATTAAACTGAATTAAATGGGATCAGTTCCAGTTAACACATTCAAAACAAATAAATAAAAGGTAAGAGGGAGGGACCATAAAAACATAATTAGCGACCATCGCTGTTGGAATCTGAAGTCCAAACTGTACCTGAACTACTGAAAGAAGAAATGCTATCCATGTGTTTGACACCCATGATGCAGCATGTTTTTATTAAAAGAATGGTTTGCATGATAACACTTTTTTTAGGCTTTGCAGGTTATTTTCTGGTGATTAATTATCTAAACCACCTGTGTGTGTTTATCATTGTTTACCAGTCGTATTCTATTCACAGACATCTGCAACACTAGAAAAGTAAAAACAAACGTAATATGTGTAAAATGAAGAACTGCAACAACAATTATGGCATGCACCAGTTATTATAAAAAATATTAATTGTATCTGATTAGCATTCACAACACTGGTATCAGTCCTGGTCTCAGTATTACATAATCTGTCTGTCCTTAAATAAGTCTGCAAAGCAGAGGCTTTGTTCTAACATTTCTTGTTTACAAGCATTCAAAACCTATAAGTAATCTGCTACCATAAAACTGGTATCCTAAACCTATAGCCTCCAAAAGATCGTATTCATCAATATTCAACCAAAATGCACTCATAATTTTAGAATAATAGCCCAATATGTGTCCATTGTTGTAAGAAAGTCATGCCACATGGCAACGGTAATAAACAAAAAGAATGTGTCTTGATCTCGAGATGTCATTGACCCCCTTTACTCAGCCCTCATTAGACCAGTTATTGAATATGGTGGCCCATTTAGCATGCAACAACTGGAATGTCCACAGACATACCTTACTAAAAGGATACAAGGCATAAACATGTCCTACATGGACTGACTCAAAGGTCTGTCTCTGTATCCTATAGATTGCTAAGAGATACCATTACTGATGCATGTAGTGCATGTCAGCAAATCAAATGGCTTCAGAAACAATGGGTCTAGGGAAATAAACCTCTCCCGCAACATCAACAGTGCTGTTTAGAAGGATAGGTATATCTCCCAGAGGATACTGCTGCTATGGAACGTCTCAATCCACATAAAACAAAGTTCATCCATGTCTATTTTCAAGCACAACTTAGATCTATGGATGGGAATCAAAAAGATTTACCCCAGGACTGCCCCCCATAGTACTAATGAACAGAGGCAGCTCTCAAATGCTTTATCCATGCATGGGTCACCTCAAATTACTTATGGTATTGATCTCAGTTATCATAAATGATGATAATTATTGACCATGAGATGGGTAAGGCCAATCTATTACTAAGTGGGATAGGTTATGTTGAGCACAAAAATGGAAAATGGCTAGGCTTAAAATGGACTCCAAGGGCAGCTAGCCTAGCACTTATCTATGAACCTATAATAAATATAAAATAATGTTGGGCACTGTCACATGAAAACAACATATTTTTAAACAGATTTTAGTACCAAAGCTACTAAACTCTGAACATGTGTAACTCTCTAGAACTTTTTTTTACTAACAATATACTCAGCAAATTGATCTAATCATAAAGCATATCACTCAACTCAACCACAAAATTAACAACGGAGTGAACCTAAACAGACAAATCATCTAAAAATCTACTTGTGGAATTCTACATAAAATCAAACTTGTGGTTAAACAAGGTAACTACTGCTACGGCTGATCTCAAGCTTGTGATTAATAAGGTAAAAACTGCCGCAGCAGAAGGCCACAGCTAACCCCAAGCTAGTGGTAAATAAGATAACTACTACCACAGCTGACCCCAAGCTAGTGGTAAATAAGATAACTAGTGCCACAGCTGACCTCAAGCTAGTGGTAAATAAGATAACTACTGCCACAGCTGACCCCAAGCTGGTGGTAAATAAGATAACTAGTGCCACCGCTGACCTCAAGCTAGTGGTAAATAAGATAACTACTACCACAGCTGACCCCAAACTAGTGGTAAATAAGATTACTAGTGCCACCGCTGACCCCAAGCTCATAGTTAATAAGACTACTACCAGAGCTGACCCCAAGCTTGTGATTAATAGGATAACTACTGCCACTGCTGGCCTCAAGCTTGTGATTAATAAGGTAACTTCTGCTGCAGCTGACCCAACTGCTTTGCTTGACAACTGCCTAAAACAATGTCCTTCAAGTCAGAATGTCATGCACCACATAACTACCATTAATGGTAGACTGCCTTTATGTGAATATTGTTATTAACACTATTATTGCACGTTGCCATGTAATAAAATGAGAACTGGTGGCAGCAATCAGTTAAAAGTATCAAGTGAGAAAGGCAAAAGATAAAATTCCTGAGCTGCAGAAAGTCTAGTGAATCCAATGAACCAGAAACATTGCAAATGTAAATTACAGATACATTTAAGTGTTTACTAGATGACTAAGTGAATGGTCAGTAATATGAATTAAGCTGAAGTAGATTGCATCTCATCTATATATTCCTTCTTGCCAGGCTGGTGATGCATTATCTTTTGCATTAGTGGTGTTTTGAGAGAGACCACGGCAGACAGCTGCATCAGGGTCTGGAAAAATCTCTAGCATGGGGTACGTACCCATTACTATTATGTTCAATCTGATCCTAAAAACATAAACAGACAATGATCTAGCAATTTGGGAAAGAACATCTCAAGCAGAGAAGCACCAGATGCTTTTGATTAATGACTGCCAGAACATCTGCTGGAAATGTCCCCAGATAAATGGTCTGAAATCAGCAATGAAGAAAACAGAAATGCAACAAGAGATAATAAAGAAGCCTGAACAGAATAAAGAATGTGCACAGTACCCAAAACAAAACAAAAAAAATCTGTAGGCATTTGACATACGACAAGCTGTACTGACTTCAGTAAAATGACAATTACACCACATGCACAAATATTACGTATCCCAGAATTCATCACTGCCATATATAAATAAAGAATGATTTGTCTCTTTATTGTTATGTGACATTCAGCCTTCTCATTATACACTATATCGAGATTGCAAGTTGACTATCGCAACTAAGGTTTTTGCCAGAAAAAGATGGCTTAACATAATGTCTGCAGCCTTGCTCTCTGTCCTTTTCAGTGGTAACCAAACTAAGTCTTTGGGTATTCAAACATATACAAGCTTTTGCTACATGATGCAACATAAGCATCACCATTCTTCAAAAGTCAGTTTTATTGTTATAAAAAATAGGGTCTTTTAGGTCAAGAAAGGCAGGAAACTTGAAGCTTCTTGCTGGAAAACCATACAAGTAGGACTGGATACATTAGCTAAAGAAATGTTTATTTTTTTCACAAAAGTAACAACATTCAGGTCACTCTGTGTAGCTGACAGAAAAGTGTTTGTGTCTCTGTCTATTTAAAAGACAGAAAACAAATCAAGGAAAAAGTCATAAAAAGGTTCATCATTCCACATACTGCTAAATAATGCAACAGTGCAAAATAGTCCCATGCACTGTCAAAGGACAGAAGCATAAGAAGCTAAAAGAACGGCAAAAAAAGAACACTGATGGAGAACAGCAGTTTGTTTTCCATTTCAGTTCTCAGCTTGGGTGCCTTCAGTGGAAAGTCTGCACCACCCACTCTGTGTCCATATGAATTTTCACCACGTGTTCAGCTACACTTCACATCCTAAGTACAGGAAATAGTTTGAAAATTGACGTGTGTGTGTGTGTGTGTGTGTGTGTGTGTGTGTGTGTGTCTTTATAGCGTGATGGGCTGGCATCCCCTTCAGAAATAACTCCTGTGTCTTGCACCCAGTGAGCACCAAGATAGGCTCTGGTTCCCTTGCAAACCTAAATTTAATCAGGTAATTGCAGAATGACACATTCAGTGAAAAACGAGTCATTTTCCAGTATGGCTGGCTCCATCATAACATTTTGAAGTGCAAAAAATATAAAATAATACTTTGACTTCTCCAGAGGCATTAGTGTAGTGCAGAAGATCAGATGCTATATTTTTTATGTTTCTTTTACCTTGTTGCAAAATATGTTGACAAAAAACTAGCACTGTACTCTTGCGGATGCTAGAGTAAAAAGCAGAATTCCCGTAACACATATTCTGTGAAAAATAAGACATTCTTTTAAAATTCGTTTCACCTTCATACTTCATAAACTCACTAATTTTCTTCTAAATTACCAGCTTCAGCTTCATAACAATGATCTGCACATGGCAAAATTCTCTGTTATGGCCAAAAAGCTTTGCTTTAATTTAATTATAACACGCTTATATGTTATATAGTCAGAAACTTACTGAGTAGCTGTAACTCATGATTTTTAGTTATCAAGACTTCAAAAGTGAAGAAGGGTATGGCACCTAAATGTGGCAAATAGCTGTAACTTCTTCATAGGTAAATATTAGGTTAGCTGTGCTTATTTTAAGCCTGAACAATTTCCCTCAAAGGTGAGAATCAAAGTCTGTACCCTGAACTCAAAGAAAAGAGTCAGACGCCATCTCGCACAGACCTAAAACAGTTCACCCTTTCACAAGTTTGCGTCAGCAAAAAGGAATAGAAGGTTCTAGCACACTTAACTTCATTAGTTCAGATGTGGTCATAAAAGGCCTTAGTACTGTTAATTATCTAGATGGCAGCATTCTGAACGAAACTTTTAATGAAGCTTTTTTTTTTTATTGCTTCAGTAAGTTCTTTATTCAAGGTCACAGAAGTGGGCAAAATTTGAAGGTTTTTTATGTGCTCCTCTTCTTTTATTTCTTTATTTCTTTGATTTTACAGCTCACATATTAATAGTGTGGCCCAACAGGTACCATGGATGGAAAGATTCATACAGATGATTACTGAGAAGGATAAACAGACAGCAGGAGAGACAGAGTGAGTGAGGCTCTGTGCGTGTGTGTTTGTGAGACGTACAGCTATGCCGCCTCCTTAGAATGTAGTACAAAATTGTTGCCCTCAATCATCATTCCTATGGTGCTAAAGATACTGAAATATTACAAAGTATTTCTGTAGCTTGTAAATGTGCTACATTTGCTTGAATGAATTCCCCCCATTAATCACTAGACTAAAGTTTACTCACTATCATTGTTACTGTTGATGCAAACGGCACTAATATGCCTTTCCAAATATAGCTTTGCATTAGGTATACTCTGGGTATTTTATATGTTTAAAGTACACATTTATAGTAATAAGCATTTCCTTTACTGTTATATGTTCAATTCATAATCTGTGTGAACCAATGTTGTTATATTGTTTCTGCCTTTTGGTTCAGATCATGACTGAAATCTAACATTTGACCAATCTATCCACCCAATTGATACATGAAATAAATAAAATCATTTTTGTGTGTGAAAGGGCATACAGAAGACTTACAGGAATTACATAAGGTGATATGAGAAGTAAGTTAGGTATGTGCAAGGCCTTTTCTTTAGTCAAGGAGGCTATAAAACCATTATGAAATAGACATTTTCACTTGTTATTTTATGCTCATTTTCCTTTGGGTACAAAGTTCTTTATGTAAAAGAAGCTAGAATCACCTACCACCTGGACTCTAAGAAAAGACGAGTCGGTTGCCATCTCCCACAAACCTAAAACAGGTCACCTTTTCACAAGTTTGCTTCAGTACAAAGGAACAGAAAGCCTGCCTCTGTCATCGCTGTAGCCCATTCCATAAAACAAGTTTGCATCAAAACAGAAAGCAGGCAACTTAGAACAGTGAATACCTTCATAAGTCAGAGCAGAAATCTGTCTGGGAAGTTAGGCAGCGCTACACATATTTTATTCACTGCTAAAGGAGATAGGTAATCCACACACTACATTTTTCATTCTAATTCATTTTACAGTTTGTTTTATGCTACATTTTCCACTTCTGCTATCATCTTCCTAGTGTTTTTCTTATCTTCCATAATATAGTTCTGAATGCATTCTGCATGTAAATACATATTTGTCAGTATTACTTATATCTTCGGCTAGCTTGAGCAAGACCAAAACATCAGTCAGCGAGCGAATGTTCTTATTTTTTCTGATAAAACAAATACCTGAAAAAAAATAATATCTGGGGACAATGAAGTGGAAAAAGTATTAAAAAGAAAATGAAAAAAACAACATTCAAGTACAGAACACAAATATTTAACAACCTGGCAAAAAATTCAGCTTGATAAAAAGTAGATGAAGATGCTTTTTACCCCTGGACTGTGTGGCAAACAGGATTTGCAATAAGAGAAATTCCTCGAAAAGCTCTACAATAAGCTCTGAATCAAAATAAATCACTTACAAAGGAAATGCCAGTTCTAAGCCCTTTGACTAGGCAAGATAGAAAGACATATTATATGCTCAAAAAACAAGGAAAGGAATACCTGACCCAGTGTGAGGAGATCCTCAATGGTAAATATATCGTCCGTTACTATGGACTTCTGAAGGGTGAAGATAACTGCTCTTATGGTTAACAAGCGTAACCTTAAGCAATATCTAAAATATGCAATTGATGCATAGGTGATTAATGCAAGTGCCAGGAATAGTTTATATTAATAAATACATTTAAAAAACTATAATATTAAAGTAAATAAAAAATGTGAAGAAGCATTATGAGCTCAAAGCAAAACTGCTCCAATTTAAATTACAAACACAAGCCATAGGATCTAGCACCAGTAGCTGCTGTATAAATGTCATTTAACTGAAAAGCTATGGCACCCCCACAAATAAAGGAGATGAAGCACTACCTCACTAAATCAGCAGAATACCCTGCTGTTGGTTTAAGGACTCATTGGAGATTACATTTTTATGGCCCTAAGGCCTTTAAAAGCCTAGCCATTTCATATCCATGTTCCCTAACTGATCTTGGTTAGATGGTTGTTATTCGCAAAGTGAGTCTATGATTAGCATTGACTGCCCTGTCCATGAGGGACATAAGTGACACTCCTGGGATGAATTTATGGTCTCTCAGTTAACTGCCCAAGTTGCACTTCATAGGTTAGTACTAAGCTAACTGCCCTTTCGAGCCATTTTAAGCCTAGCCAATTATCACTTGTGAGACTCAAACCCTGCACCTTGTGTTTGTAAGGCAAACACCTTAACCATTAGGCCACCCTCCCAACCCTTGAATAGGGTTACTGAGGAGCTCTGCTTCACACGTACTGGGAGTTTATGCCAGAGGTGTGGCAATATCTGGGAGATGTATCTGTATCTCCAGCATGTTTTGTTAATGTCACAGGCTAGACTGAGATCCCTGGAACAAGTAACTCTTGTTCCATTTGTTTGTGAATGTGCAGCATTTCCATTAGGGTGGGGTCAGAGACTGCTCTGCAGGCCAGGCACAAGTCGCCACTCAGCAGCTTGCAAGATACAGAGTATAGTGACTGCGCTTTCAGTCATTCCATGTAGGTCATGTCTTGGAGGCCTGAATTTTCTTGGTGAGAAATATCTGTGGTCTCTCCAGCTGCTGCAGGTGCCTGGTGAGGTACATGTAGCAGGAGGCACTGTATTCTATTAGTGGTCTGATGACGGTTGAGTACAGAGTAGTTATAATATCCTTAGTCTTGGATGTGATGCCCTAGCTTACGAGATGCGCAATATAGAAGGCTTTCTTTACCACTGTGGACACATGATGAATGAAGTTTAGATTGTTATCAACCTGTGTTCCCAAATCTCACACCACTAGTTTTGAGATTAGGGGATGCTGTCAGTATTGCAATTTTCAGGGATTTCCTCTTTGTCAAAGGGGATAATAATGTACTTTTTTCATTTAGTTTTAGTCGGTACTTTGGTACCAATCATTTGTCTGTGTTAGCCCCTTTTGTAATATGTTAACATTGTTTAGGGACTCAATGATTGCACCCAGTTTCCAATCATCAGTGAACTTGGTAAGCCACAGGCCATGTACTTCTGCCTGGACTTCTGAGAAATAGATTCCAAACAGTAGGGGGCCCAGTACAGATCCTTGTGGTATGTCAGTGGTAAATGGTCTACTGGTAGAGGTGGAATCCCAAACTATGACAGTATGCTTTCTGCCAGTGAGCCAACTGGCTACCCATCTAGGGATGTATGGGTTAATCCCTAGCTAGGAGAGTTTCATAATGATATCTGACTGGGGGATTGTGTCAAAAGATTTGGTTATGTCAAGACAGGCATTATCTACTGTTTTGCCTTCATCCAGGGCTTTGGTGACATTCTCGAAGAAGTCCACCAGGTTCAGTAAGCATGATCTACCCTTAACAAAGCTAAACCGGGTAGGGTCAACAGTTTCAAGGTCACCCATGTCCCTCTTAAGGTCCATGATGATTCTTTCCATGGCCTTGCAGATAAAGGCTGGTTAGACATATGGGTCTGCAGTTTCCCAGGGTGGTTGATGGACCTCCTTTGTGCAAGGAGATTACTGTTGCTGCTCTCCAATCTGCTGGAGCAAAGTCAGAGCTCAGGGTGAGGTTAAAGGGAATGCCGAGTGGATCCATTAGGTCTTGTTTTAGACTGTTTAGTAAGCTGCCTGGGATTTTATCTGGTCCCATAGAGTCTGTGTTTTTGGCCTTTGAGAGCACGTATATGGCCTGCTGTTTGTAGATACTAGGTAGAGAACTGGTGTTAGGTATGGTTTGGGGTATGGCTAGTGTGGACAGGGGGGTGAAGTTTTTGACAAATCTATCAGCTAGCAGGCTGGCAATTTCCTGAGGTTCGGTATGAGAGGTACCGTCCACTATAAGTTCAGCATATAGTTGGGTGTTCCTTTTTAGATTTTGGATGTAGCTAATGAATGCCTTATGCTTATCCTTAGCTAGGGATGCTATTTTTGCTTCATAACTTGCTTTAGAGACTTTGAAAGATGTCTGATTCGTTTGTTTAAGCTGTGGAGGGTATTCTTCTTCTGTTAAGTTCCCTCTTGTTCTTAGACATCAGTTTACTCCTTTTGTTACATAACCTATTTATATTTGAGGTCCACCAGAGTGGCCTGTTTTTTTGGTAGAAACTGGTTTTGATTCAGTCAGGTTCAGCAGAGTCTATACAGTTGTTTAGGTGGTTATACAGGGCATTTGTGTACTCCTCTGCTTAGGGGTCATCATTGGCTGCGTTAGCATGAGGTTTGAAACTTTTTATACCATTGCCTAGAAGGCTGTATTTTGCTTTGGGGAAATCTTTCAGTTTTTTGCTCCTGTGAGGGTGTTAGTGTTATTGTTACTTTGAACAAGACAGATTTATGGTCTGACCTTACCAGGGAGGGCAATACACAGGGGCTAGTGCAATAACCCCAACATGTAGGTGAGTACTAAGTCTAGGACATATGAGCCCCTTGTGGGGGTGCAGACTAGCTGTTCCAGGGCATTTGCATTGACAAAGTCCAAGAACCTCAGAGCCAGCATGTTTGTACTCATGTAGGTTGCGTAATCTATGGAAGAACAGTTGAAATCTTCTACAACCAAAGTTTTTGGTTGTATAGTGAGTGAATCTAGTACGTCCAAGTAGATAGTGTGCTCATTTTCATTCATGGTGAGGGACCTGAGCTAGCAATGATGTGGTAGGGTGTTCAACCTACAGTTAGTTGGACCTGGAGTAGCTCAAGAGAGTCATAACGTTTAACCAGTTTTGAGGTGTACTGGGCTTTAATGAAGATGGATACAACTTCACCCTTGGTTATTTCATGCTCATTTTAGAGTCTGAATGTGTGGAAGGCATTGTAACCTTGCAAGACCGGGGTGCTCTTTACAGCCTTGAACCATGTCTCAGTGACTGCGCACATCAGCATCTTCCAAGGTGAGGAGTACTTGCAGGGAATGCAGTTTCCTGTTTAGGCTCCTAGCATTAAGCAGCATAACCTTGAGTTTGTCTTGAGTGGATTTTTTTTACATTGGAAATTTTCTTGTTTTGACATTGCCTAAAAAGGCACTGAGGGGGAGGCTAGCACCTTTGGCAGTATCTGAAAGCCTAGAGGAGACTAATGAAGAAAATCTCTGGCAAAGCAGTGTGGTCTGTCAATCATGTCTTCTCATGTTGACAGATACTGGATCACACTGCAATGACACCAAGAGCTAAGCCAATTGTTGAAGTAAATTGTTTTGTCTATATTGTGGCATCATCCTGGGTGAAGGTAGAATGCTGCTTAGGGCTAGGGACATATCTGCCTGGGATATATAATCTGAGAGTTCAGTCATTTCTCCCTTCATATAGTTCAGAGAGGGTAAGTTATCCAGACATGTACTATGACAGAGTCATAAAGGTAATTGTTGCCGAGTGACTTGAGTGAGTGCTTGATTTGATGGATCCTGGCACCTGGGAGGCAGCTGACTGTGCCCTTCTTCTTGTTCAGCCTACAGAGTGGGACATATGTGTGTCTCACTATGGAGTAGTCTATGACCAGGACATTTGGTTTTGAGTTTTTCGCTTTACGGGCTTATTTGCTGAGACACTGGTGTGTGTGTGTGTTGTGTGTAGTGGTGGATTCTATTTGCTTAGCATTGTGTGCAAGTGGTTTGCGGTTGGGAGGTCTCTGATCTTTTGGTAGGTTTCTATTGAGTACCATCCCTGTATGTGGGTTTGCGTGTTGTGATCTTGTTTTGTGTGAGTGGTGATATGTGTACTATGATAACCTGTTTGACGTATGGTTTGTTGTTATGTGAGAGAATTTACTCCAAATTCATAGTGTAATTACATCTCTCACATATTCTATTTGTTTTAGGAGTAAGTGGTTGTCAGTATACATGAGGCAATTATTACATTACCTCAGGATGCCCATGTCAGTCAGGCTGGCCAGAAAAATGGTTGGAAACTGACCATCCATTATGGCAGGTTTTTACTGTAATTAATATTGGGGAGTGGGTTAGTTTGAACAAATTTTGCTCTAGGATTAACAAAGGGGCTTATTCTATTGAAGACTTAGGGTGCAAACTATGGCAATGATTCTCAGTGTACAACTCAGGAGGGAAGCTTGGGAGGGTTCATTAACAAATGTCTAGGAGAAAATTGTCTTTCAAGGAGTTTGCATCTATACAGGGCACCACAGAACCCCGTTGCACTGTGTGCAGTTACTCGCAACTGTGAAGCTTAAATACAGGTGAAATTAAGCACTTTTAAGCAAATCTACAAATTGAAAAGCACACAATAAGCTTTCCTCCAGTAATCTCCAACTCAGATGAGGCTCAGATTACACATTTCTGCAAGACCCTCCTAATGTAAGATGTCTGGAATAGTGCTCAATTGTAACACTACAGACTAGATTCTGCAGATCTGAATCTAGTCTGTGCTAAGTACTAGGCACTTAAAGCAGCAGAACAGCTTTTTTAAAGTGGAGAAAAATACATTAAAAATCAGCAAAATGATAAAACACAGTCAGCAAAGTGCAAAGGAAATGCGCAAGGTAGTCAGATATAACATAGTAAAAGTGGAGGAATATAGAGTGTGAAAATCTAATCTGCCTATTAACATTTATCTTAAAACCTTTATGACTGCAGACACACAGATTAGAAAT
This sequence comes from Protopterus annectens, assembly GCF_019279795.1. Taxonomy (NCBI): domain Eukaryota; kingdom Metazoa; phylum Chordata; order Ceratodontiformes; family Protopteridae; genus Protopterus; species Protopterus annectens. The sequence goes on along the minus strand of NC_056726.1, from coordinate 548,078,926 downwards.
TTTGGCATCAGCACAAAACTCTTGAACTAAATAAATATACATAGCCCAGCCCTACAATACATGCTTAATACTATAAAATGCACAGTTTCTCTGTAGGAAGTGGATTTGTATTTCTTCTACTACTTTTACGTAAACTGTTTTCTCACTTTGCCCAAGTGATGTATATTTCTACTCCATAATACCTGCAATCTATATGCGCAAAAGTTACATGTTCACCATTTGTGCTTTACCCATATTTCTACTTTTATTCTTCTTCTTATGTTAAAGTGACTGCCTTTTTTGTCTTTTTGTATTTAAACGGATATATTTTTACTCTTGGGATGGGCTTGAAGTTAATTATCTGGATCACTGCTCCATCCCAGGTAAACAAATCTAAATGAAAATTAACTTTTAACTGGAACAGAGAGTAATAAAGTTCCTGCCAAAGGAAAGTGTGTCAGGAAGCATGGTATCACAGCTAAATATAACTTATTTACTGTGTATACAGCTAACAGACGACCTACTTGTTTCTTTCCTTTTAAGTTACAAGCTGACAGGTAATTTATTTATAACTGGAGTACAGAATGTGAACACATATCAAAGGGAAAAATAAAATTAAAAATAAGTTATGCAATAAAAGAGCAAACTAAAGCAAAGGAATAATCAATATACAATAGAAAAAAACAATTTAAGAAGGTAGTAAGCAGAAACCACTATGTACAATACTTTTATCAGTTAGGGTAGTGACATGCTAGGAGTTAGAGAACAGATGCTACAGGGAAAATGAAAGGCAATATGTGTCAGAGATTAGGGATACTGGGTTATCTGACTTGGATCAGAGCATTTACAAGCTGATTGTGCTGTGAAATATTCAAGTTGTGCCCAAAATGAGAAGTTACAGAGGCTGAGGGAAGATGCCTCCAGAGCTTGGGTCCAAGGGTAGAAAGGGAGTGGTTAGAGCACTGCAGTCTGATTTTAGTTGCTTGCAAGAGAAATCTTGAGTGGCTAAGAGATCGAGCATACACACAAAGGAGGCTGTCTAAGTAAGCCAGAGGAAAGAGAGAGTAATACCTAGAGACAATGTCAAGGTCAAAATAGCAAGGTACTATTCTGTGGTTAGTACAGCATTACATTCCCGGATCACATGTGCCCAGCGGTCTCTTCTGACAAGCTTTCTCCTCTACAAATTTAACAGTAGGTTTGACTTTTTATTTGCTACCAAGTCAATATGCAAATCCCGGTAGCATTAGACTACCTAAAACCAGTTCTCTGACAGGAAATGTGTGTGCACATGCATGCATGTGTGTGTGTGTGTGTGTGCTTCTGGGTAATTTACAGTAACGGTCCTTTAACCATAAAATGCTCTTGGGCTGTGTCTGAAAAAAAAATTCCATGTGGATCACTGCTCTACCCTGTCAACAACTGACTAGCTAACTAACTACATAAATAACTAAATGATGCCCTTGGTGGCAGTTACATTTCTGTTTTTTTTTCCCTTTTTTGAGGGAGGAGGAGACTGCACAATGGCTGAGTAGCTCACATCTAGGCAGTGGGATGGTTCAGTGGTCAAGGTCTCAGCCTCACAGCTCCAGGATCCTGGGTTGCACCTTCACCTCTGCTTACTGACTTTGTGCAGTTTGCATACTCTCCCTACGTATTTTGGATTATCTGCGAGTACCCTACTTTCCTCCTTTTCCTTAAAGTATGCATATTGATTGGCTATTCTAAAACTGTCCATATATATTTTATTTGCCACTGTCCTGGTGGCGGGATCATGACTGAAAACAGCCTATGATGAACAGTTCACTTACCTGGTAAATAAGTGAATAAATTAAAAAAAAAGTCGGTTTACAAACAGTTACATCTCTATTAAAAAAAAAATACATGTTTCACAGCTATGACCAGCAAATGTTACAGCTATTTCAGCAAGGTCAAGAATGGGCAACTGCCATGAAAGGACAAGATAGTATGGAGCTGAAAATGTCACCATCAAATCACAGCAACAATTAAGTTGTTAGCAATGGCATACACCATACTAATAGACAAGTTGTGTAAAAGAAGCCATGCAATATTCTAAGACTACCCAGGACACCTTAAGGGATATATCCAACAAAGCAGTACAAATGTCCCTTTTCAGGAAGGTGATGGCAATTAGTTACCCAAACCCTTAGGAACATAAAATGGGCCTCTTTAAAAATACAGTGTATCAGAAATTTCAGTCTTTGTTTTTTCACCTTTGAGAGAAGGCACATTCTTGTACTATGTCTCTAGGTAATCAAATTACCAGACTACATGTTTTATTCGAACATTGCTGACTTCAGATCCTCTCTGCTTACACCCCATTGTCCAATCACTGCAATTTCCACATGTTGTCATGCTCCTGGTGTGACTTGTCAGGAAAGCCCCATATGCATGGAATCTACAGTTCCATGTAAGGTTATAGAGGTTGCAATTGCTGGCACTACAAAGCAGGATGAGCCAAGTGAGGCAGCATCATACTGCAACCATGGAGGGATTTTGCTGATTGAATCCTCACTCCTATGCTAATGCATTAACTGCATGTGCCATGAAGTGTACCCTGACATACCCACCAAGCCACAGTAACTACTCCCCTCAGCTTCACCGCTCACAACCAAATTTGTGACCTATCCAAGCCCCAAAGTCCATGACATGATCGGCCCCACATGTTTCTCCATCCCAGGATAGGCACGCCCATCCTCACCTACCATGCCGTCAGGCTTCCCCAGTCACTAATAAAACTTTACTTACCTGGACCTTAGTCAGAGCTTTATCCCTCTGTGTTATCAGCATGGTAATATATGACATTGTTAATGACCACAAAGGACACTAACAAAAATAAAGCAGATGCCACTGCTAGTGATGGTAGGAACTTTTGCAATTCTGAGCAAGGTATGCCATCGTCTCTTTGTCATGACATCTTTACATCCATCCATCTATCCACATTTATGCTTTGCATTCAGCTCATATAGTCACCCAGTGAACAGCTGCTTCCGTACACAGAGTTTATTAAGCAGGTAGGGAACAGATTTAGATTGCCCTTCTGTATTGCATACACACTGCATGCAGACATAGGAGCAAATTTAGAATTGCTTTTCCTCCTACTACATGTCCTTTGAAGGAGGGAGGAAACAGAAGTATTCACAAAACACCCTGTTGAACAGAACAACAGGTGTACACTGCACAAAGGGCACCCCAGCAGAGAACTAAATCAGATAACCTCTTGCTGTAAGTAAGCAGTGTTATTTGTCATACATTACATCATATATGCCATCATCTACTAGTAGATCAACATCTACTTCAGCAGAACTGAGGAATCAAATCGAACGTCACCAGAGAGCCTATGCACAAATAGAGATGCTACATCACTATGCCTCAACCTAGAAGTAGTACGCATGAACCTACGTAGGGTTCATTGAGGCAAAGCAGCCAATCAGGATAGGATCTCTGGGAAGCTACTTAAAAACTGTGCTGATCAGCTGGCACCAGTCTTCATGGGCATTTTCAATACATCTCTCAGCTAGGAAAAGGAGCCCAAATGCTTTAAGACCACCAACATCATCCCTCTGCCCAAGAAATCATCTCCAGCATCATTAAATGAAATGATTATCAGCCAACTGCACTTACCTCATTAGTAATGAAGTGTTTAAAAAAATGGTCAAGGATCATGTAACATCCTTCCTGCTACATTTGATCCTTTACAATTTGCATACAGCCCAAATCATTCTACTGCAGATGCCATAGCCTTAACACTTCATCACATCTTGGCTCACCTGGAAAATAAGGACTGTTATGTACCCATGGTGTTCATAGACTTCAGCTCGGCCTTCAACACAGTCATTCCACAAGAACTGCTGTCTAAGCTGAGTAAACTGGGCATAGAAAACAAAATATACAACTGGATTCTCAACTTCCTAACTGAAAGGCCACAAATAGTTCAAGCTGGAAAGCATCACTCAAACAGCATCTCCCTAAACAGTGGGGTCCCACAAGATTGCATACTCAGTCGGTTCCCACAGTAGTTGGCCTTATCAAGAAGGAAAATGAGGGGATCTACAGGGAAGAAGTGAACCAGCACATTCATTGGTGCACTGATAACAACTTAGCACTAAATGCTGGAAAAAACAAGGAAATCATCATCAAATTTAGGAAGAAGGAAAAAGCCACACACCCCTATCATTATCAATGATGCCACAGTGGAAAGAGTAAATAGCAGCAAATTCCTAGAGGTACATATCTCACAACACCTAAGTTGGGGCAAAAACACTTCCTAACTGATAAAGAGAGCCCAACAATGTCTCCACTTCCTTAGGAGACTTTGTAGAGCTAATCTCCCCCCACAGGTCCTACTCACTTTCAACAGAGCCACGAATGTGTGTGTGCGTGTGTGTGTGTGTGTGTGTGTGTACTGACAAACATAGCTGTGTGGTATGGAAATTGCTCCCAAGCTGATTAGAAGGCACTGGATAAAATTGTTAAACAGGCCACAAAAATCAGTGGCTCCAACCTTCAATCCTTACAGGATATATATTCATGCAGATTCTATGGCAGAGTCCAAAAACTATTGAGGGATATACACCATCTGGCTTACGGACTGTTCAAACTCCTGCCAACAAGGAATGCTACAGAAGCATTAGATGCAGGACATCCAGATTGCATAATAGCTTCTTCCCACATGCTATCAGACAGCTGAATAACAAACCCATAGCCTAACTACATGGGTAAAACATTTGTGTACAATATGTTGTTGTTTACATAAACTGTCTGAATGGCTCACTTCATACATCTCTATCTGTACTAGGAAAACTGTGAACTGTGTTTATGGTATATACTGGTGGTTGGTAAGTTTACATGCGTGCCTCTCATTTATTACAGTGCTTTTTTTTGCATATCCTTATAGTTCTACTGAGTCTATTCCTGCTGCTGTATTTATTGTGTTTCTGATGTAAATAGAGCTTTCACATTTGTTTTTCTTTATTTACTTTTTGTATAATGTTTTAATTTAAATGTTTTATTAACTTAATTTATCTTCCTTCTGTAAACTGTCATTCATATGGTATGAGCCCGAGTATTGAAATTTCATGCAGTGATACACACGTTTTCCTCTGTGTTGATCTGTATAACAATAAAGTTTACTTTGACTTTGATCTTGAGTCCAAGAAGTGATATGATGGCATTTTTAACATTCTGTTTGATTCTGCAGACACTGCACTGCAGAGGTTACCATCACACCATATTACATTCTTAAAGGTTTTAAGCTGGCAGCAATTGTGAATATAAAGAAAGCTTTTCAAATTAGCATGCACCATAGCTACTAGTTTCAAATGGATTACATAAACTGGAGATGTGGAATTCAAAATTTACCCCTGGCCTGGCACCTATGTCTCTGTTACATAAAGACAGCCTTTATTTAAATGCTTGACCATCCATGCCCAAGCCTACATGTTGTTGTTGTCTTTCGGCTTTTCCCGGTCAGGGGTCACCACAGCGGAACTCCGGTCCACTAATGATTGACAGTAGATTTTCACGAACGCCGAGGTGCCAGCTCGACGTTCAACCTTCAACGAAAGCACGCCCATTTATGCATGTCTTTTGAATGCCCAACCAACTGTGGGGAGGACATGCAGACTCCACACAAAAGGCACTCCCCGCACTCCAGCCGAGAATCGAATGGGAGAACCTCTTGCTGTGAGGCGACAATGCTACCACTGCACCACCGCGGATGTCCCATGCCCACATATTCCCCTAAAATAACTCTAGGGTATCCAAACTTGTCAGATACAGTTCAGAAACATGGTTAGACTTAGGTTCATAGGTTCATAGATTAGTACTAAACTAACTGCCCTTGTGAGCCATTTTAAGCTTAGCCAATTATCCCTTGTGAGACTCAAACCAACTCCCCTTGTGTGTGTGTAGGGTAACACCCACAACTTAAGGCCACCCTCCCAACCCTTAAACTTAAAAAGGAATCCCAAAAAACAAACGGCCAGCACTCAAACATCAGCATAAAAACCTTTATTACAAAATGGTGATGAGCAGCTACAGCACATCAGTTTCAGCAATACAGCCTTCTTCAGTGCTATAGTCCCACACCCCCTTCTTATATAACCAAGATTCAAACTTCATTGGTGAATCAAAAATATTCATTAAGACCAGGAGAGAAAAGTGCTCCCAACTGGATAATCTATTTCTTCTCTTTTTTGTCCAATATGTTATGCCAACCTGATTTATCTTTTTAATTAAACATAATTCTGTCTACAATAATAAAACTAAACCTGTCTGTTGGATGCTTAACAATATATTTATAAAGAGCATTGGAATTATGAGCACATCTGACATCACTCAGATGTTTGGAAATACGTATTTTAAAAGGACGAGAGATTTGCCTCACACAAAAAGTGGGGCATGTGCATAAAATCAAACGACCTAATCCAACTTACAATCCCCATAAACATATATGCCAAATACATGTGAAGTATTGTGAGAAGTGAATTGTTTTGTGTTGCAAACATATTTACAAAAGTAACAGTGACCACAGAGTTGACACCCCATCAAATATTACCCATCTAAAGTAGTCTGTTGTGCTCCAGTATTACTACAACTAGATTTCTTATGATTAAACCAACTACCCAATGTCCTGCCTCTACTGTAAGAAAAAAGACATTTGGGGGTATCAAATCCCTCAGAGTATCATCATACAATAAGATCCCCCAATGTTTCTGTATTACATCAATCAGAAATAATGTACTACTACCATAGTTTGTGACAAATCTAAGTGGAGTACCCAACATCACTTCCTTAGTTTTATATTGTCACAGCTCAGTACTATCCAATCTCCTAACAGTTTCCACTTGAAAGGATAATATATTGATATTTGTACCCTCTATTACAAAACCTGGTGATCAAATCGTGTTCATGGGTTTAGAAGATAAAATCCTATGAAGGTGCATGAATTGAGCCTTGGGAATGTTTTTAACAATATGCCGAGGATGGCAGCTGTTGGCCTGTAATAGGCTGTTAACCGGCGGATGTTTCCTGTGTACTTCGGTACCTAAAGTTCCATTATCCAGTACATGAATTCCAATACCCAAAAAAGTGATTTGTATAGAATCAAAGCTGAGTGTAAACTGTATGCCCCACTTATTGTCATTCAGGTAGTCTACAAATTCCTGTTGATATTCCACATCCAAGCACCAAACTAATCAGCAATCATCAAGGTAGTGGTGCCAGATATCTACAGATTCTAAGTATATGTTATGGGTCGGATCAATAAAGCCCGTAAATAAATCTGCATAAATGGGGGGAAATGATGCCCCCATAGCAGTGCCTTTAAGCTGCAAATAGTATTCATCCTTAAAAGAAAAAACATTCCTAGTACATGTTCCGCAAGGAAATTAAAAAGGTATTAAATCCTGGACTGTATAAAGAAAAATGATTCAACCAATATTCCAGGGCCATACATCTAAGGTATACAGATACCATCCTGGTTCAACTTGCATTTCCTTAACAATATTCAAAAACTGCGTGGTATCCTATATACAAGATCTAACATAGCCTAAACAAGGGTCTCAAATAGTGAGTGAAAAAAACAAATAAAGGTTCATCAAAATGTCCTCTGGGGTTGTTAGCATTGTAATCACCTACAAACTTAAATACAAGCAGAAAAACATATGGAAGTTATGGTTCAGATACGAATTTTTAACTGCCAAATTTCCTGCCACTACCGACATATCTAGTGCTTCTATTAAGATTTGGTCACTCTTTCCAGACATGACTACACCCACACAAGCACAATGCAAGAAAGTCAGATGTAAGCCATAATGAGAAGATACACTGTCAAACAGCAAGAGATGCATCTCTGCATCTTATCCCCCCCATTTTTTGGAGTACTACTTTACGCAGGTCAGCGTAAATCCCAAATTCATGTGGAGTCCTGGTATCACAGACTGACAACAGCACTGCAGACACAAACAAATTACATCACAATGCTCCTTTACATCATTCAGCATGAGCACAACTAAGTTCATGATCTCAGGAATGTAGCCCTGCATACAGCAAGGCCATCTCCCAAGCAAAGAAGGTATGAAGTCCAAATTAAAAGTCTATACATTGTCCTTAGTATTCAGGAGTGCTATACTGTTACTGCCTATATACAAGCAATTGCCTCTCATTTTGATACTGACCAGGTGGTGTTCTGCAATCACACTGCTTTGTTAGCTCAATCACTAGCGTTATCTATTAATTATGGGAATAAAGGTGTTGTTATGCTACTTTCAACTTTTTGTTTTTTTATCATCTAGCAGTATCAAACATTAAGTGACCATGACACAACATTGTGAGTACTGTCATAATGACATTAGACTGGCTGCCAAGGTGAGTGTATTCTCTTTCAAATATAGTATTTGTCTGTTTAGACGCACCCTTTCTTCAGTGATACAAATGTCAGGCATGTTGCTCCTAGCAATGTATGCATCGTTTTTCATCTGCAGGTCATATGCATTGCATGGGTTACATGCACAGGTCCCACTGCTGTGTGCAATATGCTGAAGGCTATAGTGGTATGAACGTATGTTGTACTCCTTTACTGAATCTTCTTCAGCATGTCTACCTATGGCACACAGCTTTTCTTTGACATTTCTTATTCCCTTTTCCATGTATCTTCTCAGTCTTCAGCATGCCACATCCTTCCAGATTTCTTAAGTATTACAGATCATCATCCAACATTTTCCATTCACTGTTAATTTGCATATCCAGTCTTCACGCACCCTTTTTCTTTCCAGCTAAGAAAATGGTTAAGTCTCAGTTTGAATTCATCAAGGACAGGTCATGCTTACTCAGCCTAGTAGATTTTTTTGAAAAGGTCACCAAAGTAAGCTATAAATACAAAATAGTACACGCCACATACCTCAACCTGGTCAAAGCTTTTGGCACTGTTCCCCACTCAAGCATAAAAGCTATAAAATTGGGAATATGTCACCCACTGGATTGCCAACAGGCACACAGATAGAATGCAGATAATCAAAAAAGGGGAAGTACCTCTATAGAGAGACCAGTCACCAGTGGAGTCCTCCATTGTTCTCTGCTGGGACCCCTCCTGTTTGGCATCTACTTTTCTAAAGGAAAAGCCAATACCAAAGGGCTCTGTCTGACAAAGTTTGCAGATGACTGAAAACTAGGAGCAATCACTGAATCTCTGAATGACTTAGCCATCATGCAGGAGAGTTTGTCTTGAATAAATAACTGGTGTCAGAATCATGGTCTGAAACTAAATGACAAAAATGCATTACTGTATCCTTTGGGAAGTCATCTACCCCAGGGAACTACCACATTGACAATACGTCCCTAAGAGTTGATCCAGTTGTTCAGTATTTGGGACTTATGTGGACATAACTTTTAACCAACATATGTCTACATTATAAGAAACTCCTTTATTGCATAGCTTATAAAACAAAGGGATTGTGTCTAGACCTTGGGATGACATTGCCCCCCTTTACTCAGCCTTAATTAGGCCAGTCAGTCAATATAATGCCTCCTTTGGAATTTATCTCTCCAGACACATGCAAAAATTGGAATGTCCACAGACATCCCTTACTAAAAGGATACAAGACCTAAACAACATGCCCTACATGGACAGACTAAAAGCCCTGTCACTACACTTGATATCCTACAGACTACCAAGAGGTGACCTGTGTCTGGCATATAAGATATCCTCAGACTCATTACTGATGAATTTATTGCACATCAGCAAGTTAAATGGCATCAGAAGTGTGACAATGTAAGGCATTGTCATCTGTGTCAGGGAGAATAGGGCAGTGCATGTGTAACATATGCCAGCATAGTCAGTTGGAGTTGTGAATAATTTTGTGTTACTTGAAACAGGCTTAAGGCTAGGTGTATCGGAGGTGGGTTCAAATTGTTTTATCATGATGTGGATGGGAGGAGAAATGGCATAGGAGTTATCCTGAAGGAACAGTATGCTAAGAATGTTTTGGAGGTGAAAAGAGTGTCAGATAGAGTTATGTTTATGAAGTTGGAAACTGATTATGTAATGATGAATGTTGTTAGTGCATATGCTCCACAAGTTGGGTGTGCGATGAATGAGAAAGAAAAATTTTGGAGTGAGTTGGATGAAGTGGTGATGACTGTACCCAAGTGAGAGAGTGGTGATTGGAGCAGATTTCAATGGGTATGTTGGCGAAGGGAACAGAGGGGATGAGGAAGTGATGGGTAGGTATGGTGTTAAGCAAAGGAATGCAGAACGTCAGATGGTAGTGGATTTTTCAAAAAGGATGGACATGGCTGTGGTGAATACGTATTTTAACAAGAGGGAGGAGCATAGGGTGACATACAAGTGTGAAGGAAGATGCACACAGGTGGATTCTATCTTATGTAGGAGGGCCAGTTTGAAGGAGATTGGAGACTGTAAAGTGGTGACCGGGGAAAGTACAGTTTGGCAGCATAGGATGGTGGTTTGTAGGATGACGTTGGTGATCAAGAGGAGGAGGAGGAGTGTAAGGGCCGCACCAAGGATCAAATGGTGGTAATTGAAAAAGGGTAATTGTGAGATGGAGTTCAGGGAAGAGGTAAGACAGGCACTGGGTGGCAGCAGTGGCGGCTGGTGACTTCAAATCACAGGGGGGCTGCAGGAGACGCTGAATGGGCGGGGTCAAAGGGAAGGGGTGTGGTCAACCATAAAGGGGAGGAGCTATGCACAAAACCACAAAAAAACTAACTTTAATTAAATACGCTGCCCTGGGTGGCAAACCATCATTATGAAAGTCCAATCAAGACAAAAATAAGTGTAGAAGAATAAAAATATTTCAATGCATTGGCTGCATGACAGCTTACTTAATATCTAGATGGAAACAAAAGGTTGTGAGGCATGAAAAATAAATTACTTTTAAATACATTACTGGAATGCCAGTCAAAATCAAGTATAAGAAAACCAGAAGCACTCAACTCAAACTACTTCTCCTTGCACTGCAGTTCTAATTATAATATATTCAGCTTTATTAAAGTACCAAGCAACATGCTGAAAGTAGAAATCTATGTGATGCCCCACTTGTAAAAATGTTTCTTATCCAAAAGACCTGCTGCCTGACAACGTTTCATGGGAAAACATGATAAAAGTAAAAATGAAAAGCAAACAAGAAACAAGCTCAAGATACATTGCTTAAAGGATTACTGTACAGGTTATGGACCACACATGATTGGCATTCTGTTTAGTTTACGGGTAAAGCCTGTAGAGATGACTGGAAGTCTCCAACAAGTGTAATGAGCTTTTAAAATAATGGAATCCTGTCCTTTAATACCCAAGGCTTATACATTATCTAGTCAAGTATTCTCTGCATGGCAACAACAGAAAGGCTTTCAATGTTGGCAATTCTTTAACAGTATGCTTATTAAAGCACCTTATGGTCATTAAAGCATTGCTACTTAAACACAGAGCAACAGGCACTTTGAGTAATAAGCATAAATCAACAGTACAAAAATATGACAGAAACCAGACCATTCTGCAAAATCAAGGACAGATGAAAAGCCACTGTAGTACTTATGCAGTGTGTCCTCCCCATCCAAGGTAGATACAACTACTCCTTGCCTTGCTTGGACACATCCAGAGTCACTACATGGGGAGTGGGGTGCAACAAGCATGTCACAATTTGAAATCTCTGGCTGACTGTGATGGCCCTGACACATTTGTCATACCTCTCAACTTCACTTCAAGAGCAAGAAATCTGGACAAAGCCATACACAGAAGTGGGACAAAGGCACAACAAGAAGGACAATTTTAAATATTGCTCTAATAAACTTAGAAAGATAATAGAATAGGTCTTGCATTAGTATGAATTTTCTGAAGGGTATAAAATCTGAAACTCAAATGTCTGTCATTTTCTAACTTCAGTCTTTAGTGATTTGTCACTAATTTGCCAAAAACACAAAAATGGACCAAAATGTGATGCAAAAATATAAAATAGACACACAATACAGCTTCTACCTGTCAAAGAAGGGACACTTTAATATTAGTACTGCTACCTTGAGCAGCTGACAAAATAAAAGAATCTACATGCATTTCAAGTAATCTATAACTTTGATTATTACAGTTATTTCTTAATTGTAAACCCTCCATGTTTTTTCCAAAATTGCTAGGGATTATTAGGGGAAGAGCAACATTTTGAGCCAAAAATTGGGGACAGTTGAGAGGTTGGCTATGCCTAATTCTATAAAGCAATTTATTTGCATGTACCTCTCAACCTGTTAATGCAGTAAATCTGAACAAGGCCAAATATATTGGGGGCACATATAAACAGTACTAAAATTGCTCTTGTATAAATTGAGACAGTTGATAGAATGGCTCTTACTTTAACATGCATTTTATGAAGGTTATGAAGTCTGAAACTTATTATTTAGTGACTTCTGGCAAATCATTTAGGAATTAAAACTACAAATTTTATGAACAACAAACCAAAAATAAGAAGCAAAAATCTATTCATTCTTTGAAAATCTGGACAGTTGGGAGGTATAGTTCAGCTGGGCCTGTCTGAGTTTGCTGCCCGCCCGTGACAAAATAATGGTTGAACTGGAGCCTCTGCAGCCATTCCAATTAACCATTACTTGGCTATTTCACTCCATTTACCATAAACACTAATGTGCATACTGCTTTACTTCAATGATTGGACTTCATTTGAAAGTTTTATTTTGTATTTTACAGCACAAACATTAAGTAATCTGTTAAACAAAGCAATGCAGTCTCACAATGAAAACTTAGCATTAAAACTTCTCTGCCCTTGAAACTCACATTCATTGAAACAGCATTGAAACCCACATTCAAAGAAAATACATTTTGCCAGTGGCAGATAAAGATTAATTTTGGGCTGTTTTCGAATCATAGGCCCCTTGCATATGAAACATACATGTGCTCTTTGATACACCTTCCTCATTGTACTAAAAATTATATTCCTTGTACAATACAGTACACTTGTTAGAGGGTGTTTTAAATTTGTTTTGAACATTTTTCCAGTAAGCAATGAAACAAAACATTTGCACCCATAATGGCAAAACTGCCCAGTTGAGAACATTTATCATAAGAGAACTCTACTCAGACTTCCACAGTCCACCATTATTAGTAAATATACACAATTCTACAGTCCACCATTATTAGTAAATATGCACAATTCCACAGTCCACCATTATTAGTAAATATGCACAATTCTACAGTCCACCATTATCAGTAAATATGCACAATTCTACAGTGCACCTTTATCAGTAAATATGCACAATTCTACAGTCCATATTCAGTGAATTCAGTTCTTGCCATAGCTGTCAACCTTAGCACAAAAACCTGGGCGAAGCCAATAATGGGGAATACAGTCCCAAAAATAGGGACAAATTTAAAATATTCATCTTATAAACTTAGAAAATTGCTAGAAAAAAGGTTGTGCTACTATGTATTCTGAAGAACATGAAGTTTGAAATTCAAATGCCGGTCAATTCTACTGCGGACAGAACAAAACAATTTTCAGCAGAGACACAGGGATTAATACTGCAGACACGTCTTTGTAAAATGGCAGGGCATCAGAGCAAATCCACACAAACACAGGCAGGAGATGCAGACTCCAAACAGAAGCCACCCCAACCAAGAATCAAACCAGAAAACCTATAGCTGTGAGGCAACAATACTACCACCGCACCATCAATTATGCAAGGAATTAAACATTCAGAAACCTGAAGTCTGAAATTCAAATGCCTGTCAATTTTACTGGACAGAACAAAACCAATTTTCAGTAGGATTAAAACTGCAGACACGTCTTTGTAAAATGGCAGGGCACCAGAGCAAATCCACACAAACACATGGAGGAGATGCAGACTCCACACAGAAGCCACCCCAACCAAGAATCAAACCAGAAAACCTATAGCTGTGAGGCAACAATACTACCACTGCACCATCAAATCTGCAAGGAATCAAACATTCAGAAACCTGAAGTCTGAAATTCAAATGCCTGTCAAATTTACTGCGGACAGAACAAAACAATTTTTCAGCAGGGATTAAAACTGCAGACACATCTTTGTAAAATGGCAGGGCACCAGAGCAAATCCACACAAACACAGGCAGGAGATGTAGACTCCAAACAGAAGCCACCCCAACCAAGAATCAAACCAGAAAACCTATAGCTGTGAGGCAACAATACTACCACCGCACCATCAAATCTGCAAGGAATTAAACATTCAGAAACCTGAAGTCTGAAATTCAAATGCCTGTCAAATTTACTGCGGACAGAACAAAAACAATTTTCAGCAGAGGGATTAAAACTGCAGACACATCTTTGTAAAATGGCAGGGCACCAGAGCAAATCCACACAAACACAGGCAGGAGATGCAGACTCCACACAGAAGCCACCCCAACCAAGAATCAAACCAGAAAACCTATAGCTGTGAGGCAACAATACTACCACTGCACCATCAAATCTGCAAGGAATTAAACATTCAGAAACCTGAAGTCTGAAATTCAAATGCCTGTCAAATTTACTGCGGACAGAACAAAACAATTTTCAGCAGAGGCGCGGGGATTAAAACTGCAGACACATCTTTGTAAAATGGCAGGGCACCAGAGCAAATCCACACAAACACAGGCAGGAGATGTAGACTCCAACAGAAGCCACCCCAACCAAGAATCAAACCAGAAAACCTATAGCTGTGAGGCAACAATACTACCACCGCACCATCAAATCTGCAAGGAATTAAACATTCAGAAACCTGAAGTCTGAAATTCAAATGCCTGTCAAATTTAGACAGAACAAAAACAATTTTCAGCAGAGACGCGGGGATTAAAACTGCAGACACATCTTTGTAAAATGGCAGGGCACCAGAGCAAATCCACACAAACACAGGCAGGAGATGCAGACTCACACAGAAGCCTCCCCAACCAAGAATCAAACCAGAAAACCTATAGCTGTGAGGCAACAATACTACCACTGCTCCATCAAATCTGCAAGGAATTAAACATTCAGAAACCTGAAGTCTGAAATTCAAATGCCTGTCAAATTTACTGACAGAACAAAACAATTTTCAGCAGAGACGGGATTAAAACTGCAGACACATCTTTGTAAAATGGCAGGGCACCAGAGCAAATCCACACAAACACAGGCAGGAGATGCAGACTCCACACAGAAGCCACCCCAACCAAGAATCAAACCAGAAAACCTATAGCTGTGAGGCAACAATACTACCACTGCACCATCAAATCTGCAAGGAATTAAACATTCAGAAACCTGAAGTCTGAAATTCAAATGCCTGTCAAATTTACTGCGGACAGAACAAAAACAATTTTCAGCAGAGGGATTAAAACTGCAGACACATCTTTGTAAAATGGCAGGGCACCAGAGCAAATCCACACAAACACAGGCAGGAGATGCAGACTCCACACAGAAGCCACCCCAACCAAGAATCAAACCAGAAAACCTATAGCTGTGAGGCAACAATACTACCACTGCACCATCAAATACGCAGGAATTAAACATTCAGAAACCCTTAAGTCTGAAATTCAAATGCCTATCAATTTTATTTAACATTTTTAATCAGGACAGTCTGACTTGGAACAAATAAACAAATTTTCAGCGGAGGCCCAGGAAGAAATAATGCAGACATGTCTTTGTAACATGGGAGGGCACAAAAGCAAACCCACACAAACACAGGGAGAAGATACAGACCCCACAAAGAAGGAACCCCAGCCAAGAATCAAACCCAAGAACCTGCAGCTGTGAGGCAACAATGCTACTACTACACCATCAAATATCAAGCATTGCAACATTTACAAACCACAGATATTATGAGGAACAGATCAGATCAAATATGAGGTAAAAATCTGAAATTTTTTTACAAATGGTGGTGGGTAGGGAACTCAAGTCTTTAACACCTGCATACAGGGTACAGGGTTCAAGCCTGAGGCATTCCCTACCACACCACCATAAGCACCTGGGGCATTTTCACACACACACACACACACACACACACACACACACACACACACACACACACACACACACACACAACAAGCACCATACACAAACTAAACTCCAGTAAAGCACAAGCACCATACACAAACTAAACTCCAGTAAAGCACAAGCACCATACACAAACTAAACTCCAGTAAAGCACAAGCACCATACACAAACTAAACTCCAGTAAAGCACAAGCACCATACACAAACTAAACTCCAGTAAAGCACAAGCACCATACACAAACTAAACTCCAGTAAAGCACAAGCACCATACACACAAATGAAAAGAAAAATAAACATTGTAAATTGAAAGGCACCTTACCTGAATACATCCAGAGTTAACATACATCCTTCCCAATACTGAAGACCATGAGATCCACATGCTCCTTGCCGACGAGATCCCTAAGGCACTGTCCCGAGTCCCTGCTGCTCCTCTTGCAGTCCGGACGCTCCCATAATCTCTGTGGTCTGTGCACTGTAAAGTGCACAGACGCTCCTTGTGTCCCCTATGGGGACGGCCGGGCTGCCTGAGCATGTTTTAAAAAATATTTTTTTATTTTTCATTTCTTTTTCTTTCTTTTTTTCTTTTTGAGGGGGCTGCAGTCCGGCAGCCCTATGCCACGAGCCGCCCCTGGGTGGCAGTGAAGAATTACAAATAGCTGGGTAACTACAGCAGAGCTAGTAAGGGAGATGGCTAGAAAGGTGCTTGGTATGACATCTGGACAGAGGAAGGATGACAATGAGACATGGTGGTGGAATGAGGAAGTACAGGAGAGTACACAGAGAAAGAGGTTGGCAAAGAAGAAATGAGATTGTCACAGAGATGAAGAAAGTAGACAGGAGTATAAGGAGAGGTGCATGGCAAAGAGAGAGGTGGTGAAAGCTAAGGATAAGGCATATGAAGAGCTGTATGAAAGGTTGGACACTAAGGAGGGAGAAAAGGACATGTACCAATTGGCTAGACAGATGGACCGAGCTATGAAAGATGTGCAGAAGGTAAAGGTGATAAAGGATAATGAGGGAAATGTACTCACAAGCGAGGAGTGTGTGTTGAGCAGATGGAAAGATTACTTTGAGGGGTTGATGAATGAAGAGAATGACAGGGAGAGAAGGTTGGATGATGTGGGGATAGTGAATCATGAAGTGCAATGAATTAGCAAGGAGGAAGTAAGGATAGCTATGAAGAGGATGAAGAATGGAATGGCTGTTGGTCCAACTGACATAACTGTGGAAGCATGGAGGTGTTTAGGTGAAATGGCAGTGGAGTTTCTAACCAGATTGTTTAATGAAAATTTCTAAAGTGAGAGGATGCCTGAGGAATGGAGAAAAAGTGTTTTGGTACCGATTTTTAAGAATAAGGGTGATGTGCAGAGCTGTAGTAACCACAGAGGGATTAAACTGATCAGTCACAGCATGAAGTTATGGGAAAGAGTAGTGGAAGCTAGGTTAAGAAGGGACGTGATGATTAGTGATCAGCAGTATGGTTTCATGCTGGGAAAGAGCACTACAGATGTGATGTTTGCTCTGACAGTGTTGATGGAGAAGTACAGAGAAGGTCAGAAGGAGTTGCATTGTGTTTTTGTAGACTTAAAGAAATCATATGACAGGGTGCCTAGAGAGGAGTTGTGGTATTGTATGAGGAAGTCGGGAGTGTCATAGAAGTATGTAAGAGTGGTACAGGATATTTACGAGGGTAGTGTGAAAGTGGTGAGGTCTGCAGTGGGAATGTCGGATGCATTTAAGGTGGAGGTGGGATTACATCAAGGATCAGCTCTGAGCCCTTTCTTATTTGCAATGGTGAAGGACAGGTTTACTGATAAGATCAGACAGGAGTCCCCGGGGACTATGATGTTTGCAGATGACATTGTGAGCTGTAGTGAGAGTAGGGAACAGGTGGAGGAGACCCTGGAGTGATGGAGATATGCTCTAGAGAGAAGAGGAATGAAGGTCAGCAGGACTAATACAGAATATATGTGTGTGAATGAGAGGGAGGATAGAGGAATGGTGAGGATGCAAGGAGTAGAGGTGGCAAAGGTGGATGAGTTTAAATACTTGGGATCAATAGTTCAAAGTAATGGTGAGTGTGAAAGAGAGGTGAAGAAGAGAGTACAGTCAGGATGGAGTGGATGGAGAAGAGTGTCAGGAGTGATGTTTGACAGACGAGTACCAGTAAGAGTGAAAGGGAAGGTCTACAAGAGGGTAGAGAGACCCGTTATGTTATATGGGTTGGAGACAGTGGCATTGACAAAAAGGCAGGAGTTAGAGCTGGATGTGGCAGAGTTAAAGATGTTAAGATTTGCACTGGGTGTGACGAGGGTGGACAGGATTAGGAATTAGTATATTAGAGGGACAGCCCAGGTTGGAAGGTTTGGAGACAAAGCCAGATAGGCAAGATTACATTGGTTTGGACATGTGCTGAGGAGGGATGCTGAGTATACTGGGAAAAAGATGCTAAGGATGAAGCTACCAGGTAACAGGAAAAGAGGAAAGCCTAAGAAAAGGTTTATGGATGTGGTGAGAGAGGACATGCAGGTGGTTGGTGTGAAAGAGCAAGATGCAGAGGACAGGAAGAAATGGAAACAGATGATCAGCTATGGCGACCCCCAACGGGAACAACCGAAAGAAGATGATGACTTGAAACAGGCTTATACAGATGCTTGTGTTAAAAATGTAGCATCAGTGTTATTATAACTGATTAAATGTTTATGTTTAAACAAAGAAATCTGAAAGGGAAAAGTACACGTTTTTGAATTTGTTCTATAACGTTCAAATGCTGTAACAGATCTTAGCAAAGCTCTGAGTGTGTGTTGTACCAGAGTCAGGTAGTCAAATGTGATGCCATTCTATAACCAGCAATGAGAGGATGGAACTCTCGCATCAGTTTGTTTTGTTTTCTTTGAAACCTGATATAAAGGATCCATGTCAGTTAGTTCTGTTCAGTAAGTTACAAGCTCAACACCTTGCCTTGTGGAAGTAAGCATCTCAGCATCTAACCTTGCCTTGCTGTATTAATTAAGTTAGCTAGGGAACAGTTATTCTTTAGACAGCCAAGGAATAGTGTGAGATTAGTTAAGTATTGTTTTTTCTGCATCTTTCTGAATATTTCCAACTGTGTTATTCTTATTTATCCAGTGATTGAAACTCTGGTGTTTATTGTACTTAAATATTTAGTTTTCTCATGTTTGCTATCTTATTTATTATTACATGTCCTTATAACTTTCATTGTGGCTGGTCTATTAGAGAATACTTTTAATATCTTAAGAGTACTTGTGCTTATTTTAGTAATGCCTTGGCCATTACTAAAAACCTTGCTGCTTTGGTTACACACTACCATTTACATTACTATTGTTTTACTCAGTATAATTGGATACCCTTGCAAGAATC